>NC_142600.1:14525557-14830557 GCF_041222555.1 Hakea prostrata | reverse complement strand
TCCAACACCAGAGGATTGCCGGCAACAGCCAAGGGGGACTCCTCAATGACATTGAACATGTCTTGGGGGTGTTCGAATTGGAACATGAATTGATTTGAATCTTCATTTTTCTGTGAAATGGTGAGTGATTTCAGTGTTCCATGCCATTGCTAGAGCTTCATATATCGCCTGCTTCCGGTATGCCTTCCAGGTATAATCAGACCTACCTGAGTGTTTTCCCTTTTTGCAATTGCTTTGTCTTCACTTTGTCATCCAGATCGAGTTCTTCGTCATCAGACATAACTAGTTCTGTATGCCTGTAGCTTTGTTCCTCTCTGTACCTTGGAGGTGGAGGACAACCTTTGCCCTCTCCTCTTGTAGTTTTCATTGGGACCATTGCAATGACAAACTCAGTTACTTACTGTTGTATTGGTGAAGGTCACCAGATTTTACTTCACTCACTGTGGAGGATATAGACACTTACCGTGGAGGAGACAGTTTTCCCTTGAAAGATTCTTATTCCTTTGAACAATGTAATTGTTATGAATTGGAGTGTTGGAGTCGTAAACTTTACTACTGAAGGAGAAAATTTTCAAGGGTTAACGTTCTGCATTGCCATCAAGGTAAATTACGAACACCTATTAACATCACTTACATTTCCCTCTTCTTCACAGCAAGGAAAAAACCACTCCTCAAGGCTGCTACTTCTCTCAAGATGACCTCACTGTCTAGATCTTCTAACTAATACATCTTTTGAAGCCATACGTGCATCAATTATTCAGCTGGGTTGGTCGATATATCCTTGGGTCCATTTATAAAATATATAAAAGCTGTAAAAGCTTGAACTTAATCTCTTCTCATTTATGTTTGATATGGTTATTTGGGATTTGGAGTATCTCATTTAATTTATGTTTGATATGGTTAGCTTTGGGATTTTGATGGTGCCTCGTGTTTTATCTCATTTACCATTTAAAAATGAATGACCTTGAAATCTTATTCATTAAATTCTGTTGGATCTTGAGGTCAACAGATGTGTCTGCAGAGTTAATTGTTACCATAGAATTAGGCGACCTTAGTTCAAAAGGAATTGTGGAAAGCAAAAGTCAGTTAAAGAAAAATTATATTTTTTTTCCTGTGGGTCTCTTTCCCTTTCTTTTGCCTTCTGATAATATATTGTGCAGACTGTGAAGCACATTTGTAGCTTGAGGAAAAGGGTTTGGGCATTTGTTTGGGTTGGGAGTTGGATATTTCTTCGGTTGCCGTGCATGATTGAACAAGCACCAGTTTTGTGTATTGGAAGGTCCATTCCGAATTGTTTTAGTACAATACAGTTGAGTTAATTTCTGTTCTTTTCCTTCACATGCATTTTTTTCTCTTTGGCTTTAACATAAACTATGTGAAATATTTTCTGTTATCAAGTGAATCTTTAGGTAAAAGGGTGGAATAAGAAAAAAATAAAGGAAGGGAGAGGGGGTATATTTACTGTTAACTTCTATTTGATTTCTTTAACTATTCACCTTCCTTGACACCATTTCCATCACTAGTCACAGACTTCTACCCTAGAAGGTAGCTTATTTAGTTCATCACTTGCTTTAAATCTAGATTTTGAAAGAGCTGGCTGATAATTTATCAATCTAAGAACACAAAGACCACCATCTAATCCAAGTTTCATTTGAATCTGCTTATGCTTGACCCCAAGGCACTCATATCAAATTAAGTCTTTCCTTCGATTTTTTCTTCCATTAAAAACTGGTTAATTTGCTATTATCCTCTTTCCAAGGAATCCTGCCCTCCAAAAATTGTCACCTTCTTCGTATTTGTTCATTTCTTAACCCCCTGTCACCAACCTCTCCAAGGAGAGAATATTAGGAATGGGAATGGTGAGGCTGTTGATATTTTTTAATCTCAAAAAAACTATAGTAATTCTGTTCTAAAAAATCTGTAATTGTTTTAAACTGTGATAGTGCAAAGATCAGTTGTCGCATGTGGCAGTCAACAATCCATCTTTCGTATTGTCTGGAGTTTAATTTAGGGGTTCACTTTGAAGATAATCAAGAGCAAATACAGCTATCATGCAAATGTAAAAAGGTTTTTCAAGGGAAAATGTTCCTCACTCTTTTTCTAAGTTGTTTTCTTTTTCTTTCTTCTAAAAAAATTATGTTTTACTTATTTATTGTTTTTTCACTTTTTCCTGAGAGGGTAAAGGCCCGGTAGAGGGGGTGGGGAGATTATGAACCTGATAAGAATTTTTAACAGAAAGGGAATAAATATCATAGGATCTGATATTTTGTACTTTTATCATAACATTAATTCTTGTTCGAAAATGTAGCTACACTTGAAATGAATAAAGTATATTGTTATAAAGCGAAAACATTTTGGCCTAGCTATTCAAGTCAACATTCTTATGATGTAGTCGCAAGCGAGCTGGCTCAACAATTGATGCCACAGTGATGCATGGCCACTCTAAATAGGAGTCACTAAATGGTACAACAGAGCTTTGACAACCTGAGATTCAAACAAGATTTCAATCATAAAGTTATAATTTATAAAATTAATGTTTGGTGTGGAAGAATCGGTTCAGCTATTGATCGGTTTTGTGTGGCATGTATGTTTTTGAAATCTGGTTTCCCCACCTATCTCGTCCGTTTGTGAATGTGATCTCTTTTCTGATGTTTTCCGTTTTTTTGATCGATTTCGTCCTGGCATGATACAAAAATGGTAGTCTTGTCCTATCAGACTCTAGTCAGAGAGATTTCTATGTTTATCAAAATATTGGTAATGGTGGAAGGCACGTCTTCGCATCTTTGAACCTCTTGCGTCTTAAATGACCTTGATAACATAATGTGAAATCCTGAAGAATATCAAAAGGAGCAACAAAATTGAGAGAATGTAAATATAATTTTTATTTTTTATATTAAAGAATTTCAAAATGTTAAACTTAGAAAAAGAAGCTTCCGGTTCATGCTCAAGAAAAAAATCTGTTGTTGTGCAGATGGTTTCATGGGCATAGTAGTGCCAATCACAAGTTTACACCTGCAAAATACAAAATCAATGGTTAAAATTAAGATAATATATTTTTTTAAGGGTAAAAATTCAAACCCGATTAATTTTTCACCCAAAAAAACTGTTTAACCCATCCCCACTCGAATCTTCTTGGCTCCCCTTCTTTGTTTTTGTCCGTTAAAACTTAAAAGCACTTCCCTTTGTCTATGGAGAAAGTTGAGAACGATAACGAGAACGAAACCCTAGTGAACATCCACGAAGAAGTTGAGAATGTCTTGGTGATCTTGATCTTAATCTAATACTTATTTAGTGGCTTTTCTAAAATTTGCAGATGAGGTAAATCGGAATTTAGAAAAATCACAGGGAAAATTGAAAGGAAAAATTCTCCAAAATCAAACAGAAGTTTTGGAGAAAAAGGGTTTGCGAAGCGCAATCCAAAGAAAATCAAGCGCTGACTTTTAGAAGATGATACACTTACCTTTGAAACCATTGAATAGCCAAATCTACCGTTTTGCTGCATCAGCTGCTGCTTCAATAAACCCTTGTCTTCATGTTGGTTAAGTTTGTAAAACCCCCGTAATGCAGGGATGCATTTTGGCGTCTAGCAGAACTAAAAATCTAATAAGTTCTTTGTGATCCGTCAAGCAAATTGATTAGTTTACTTCAACTTGTCTACCCAATTTCCGTGCAATTTGTGAACTGCTTCAATGTATCCTTGGATTTAGGATTCTTCCCATTATGAAATGAAAAAGGGAAGTAATGAACTGCTGTGCACAAGAGATAGATTTTTTTCCTCCAACCCAACCTCAAACCTCATACCCCATACCCTGCAGATTTGGATGTTTTTTTTGATGCAGCTTGAATCTAAAAGGATTGCTCATCCTCCTCTTCTTGAAACCTTCAGATTTCACCAAAGAAATTTTAAATTTCTCTTGACTGATTCGAACGGAAAGCATGTGAATACGATTCCACTATAGTGCATCTTAAACTTCATGAATTAAATTTATTTGGATAGAAACCTCATGAATTAAATCAATCATACTAAAAATCTGAAATTCAAGATTGCTGGACCAAATTGGTCTAACTGGAGTTTACGTTGCTTAGTAAAGTTTCAATGCCGTTCTAAAGGAACAGGATGGGGATTTGTTTTCTGATGCCGGCGACGGATTTTCAGGGTTCTTCTGTGCCTTTCGCCTCGATAGGCCTTTCAATATTGAGCATTAGGCAGTGACCAAGCTTCTTCCGAAGGTAACCAGGAGCCTACAAACCTGGAATTTGAGAGGTTAAGGAACGATTCAATGATCTCCACGCCCTTCCTATCGAAGATCTGCTCTCTCCTCTCTCCTCTCTCTCTCCCATGGATCCGTCGTCTTCTTGATGCATTGCTTTGCTGCCAGGAGGAATTTAGGGTTATCTGGTTTAACAACAAGGCCCTAGTCTCGAAATTCCTCTAAGGCGCTCGATGTAAGTAACGCCAAACGCGATGGGGTTGAACAAATCTGGCAATGGCAGAAACACCTGGAGATAATCCTCTGCGCCCTGTACTCCGGCCAGCCTGATCGTAGAGGCCGAGGGGGTATGAATTTTGAAAACGGTAATGAGTCAAGGGCTTCTTTTGTAAATTTGATAACTGAAAGCCTTTGAATATAAAAGAAAAGGTAAAAGTTTTATATATAATTTTTTTTTGAAGCGGAGAGTTTTATGTATCGGGAAGTATAGATCTTCCTACTTTAATAATCTGCATTAGGTTGATAGAATTGGAGATTTTATATATATATAATTAATGTCGCTAAAAGGTATGGATCTTACTATTTTACCAACTTGCATTAGCAAAAATGTGTTGCATAACGATCTCTTAAAGGGCCTCCAAACATTCTTGTTGGGTAATGACAACTATAAAATAGGTGCCATTCATCATCTTTACATTAGAAAACAAGATTTTCTTCCATCTTGCCACTTTGGCTAGATGGTTGAGTAGGAAGGGAACCCATTGAGGTATAAGTTATAATCTCCATAAAAATAAAAAAATAAAAAATAAAAAATTAATTTTAGGAGCAATTCTAAGTTTTCACATGGATACCAACTTTTTAATCTTTTTACATCAAGTGGAGCATTAGCCAAGAAAGAAGTGACTTCTTTTAGTTTTGAAAGCACCATCATTAGTTAGTTTACAACGCCAAGAATTATTATTGGAACTCAAAGGAATTTGAGCGATTAGAGAAGAAAAGTGTATAGGAGAACCTTGCACAATAATTCAGAATCCCAAGAGGGCGGATAGAGAAAACTTGTTAATCTTATCCCTACTAGATCCAAATTCCAAAGAATAAACTTAGAGGAGGAGATTTAGAGGGAAGGTTAGGAATCCAAGAATCATACCACAGAAATGGTATTCACCATTTTTGAAAAGTAACAGATTTAGGAGAAGCAAGAATATCACAAATAGAGTTGGATTCAGAGAGCAGCATCCATCCTTGTTTGAGGAGAAGAGCATGATTATGAATAGATGCCTTTCTAAAACCATGCCCCCACAAGAGATGGAAAGTTGGGCCTTTTCCCACTTGATCCTCGAGAAATTAGAAGATTTGTGTCATTATGTGCATTGTCATTCCAGAATTTACTATAAATAGCATCCATGGAGGAACAAATACTCTTAGGATTGAATGGGAACACACCCAAAAATAAAGGAAGGCAAGGCCGAAAGCACAGATTTTATTAAAACACGCCCACCAGCAATGCTAAAAATTTGGATTTCCGAGATGAAAGCCTCTGATGAGAGCTTTTCAATTGAAAATTTGAGATCTTTAGCTGTTATATTAGGTAGGTTATTTGTTGATGAGGATAATAACTCATCTTATACTCTGGAAATCCGTGGTTATTAGGTGTTTTTGTATAATTTTGCTCGCCCAATCAACCGAATGTATCTACAAGAATGTGCTCAACTCGGGTGGTCGAGTAGCACTTCTGACGATCAAGTTAGATGAGTTCTCTTGAATGAGAATTTGCAAGAATGCAACAAATAATTAAACAGTAAGAGTAATGGCTCTTCTCAACATAACTTCTTTCCTCGCCTGTTTGTCTTTTTATAGAATTCTTAAAATCTTTGAGTGTTTGAGTTTATCTCAAACTCAAACCTCCTCTAGCTAGATTCCCAGTTGGATTTCTTCACCAGAGTTCTCCTTACATTCGATCAGGTCAATCCAAGTTACTCCTTGATTGGGAATCTCTCCTATAGGATAAGCTTTATCATATAAGGAAGCACATATGAGGACGTTTTCTTCGATTTAGCATCTGGGTAGACCATAGCATAGCCCGTCGTGGCTTTCGCTAGGTCGGACCGATTGGGTTCGAATTTCATTATCACTAGGTAACAGTGTGCATGAGTATCTAGCGAATCATGTTGAGTTTGAATCTGAAACTCGATCTCCACCCCATCTAGGGCTTATCAGGTAGAATAGAACTGTCCCATCACCCTTTCGTTGGCACAGTCAGTATGAATTCAATGCATACCCAGATCATCGAATCCCTACTGGATTGTGTTCCTGTGTGTTTTTTTTTCCCCACAGTTTTATGGTCAGTCAGCCTGCAATAACAAGAGAGCTATTATTCACTTTGACCCGTGAATCCCATGCGATATAGGCATCATCGTCACTGTCAACAACTAACCAGTCGTTGAAGACCAGCTAGCTAGCAGCTGTGGCAAGATCAATGTGTTAGTCATTCCTTTTGTACAGGAAACCAGAAAGAAAAATCTATCCATTGCATGATATGAGTGTTTGGATAGGTTATGACGAAGAAGATGAGAAGAGAAAATGTGAAAAAAACAAAATACCGAGATCAGATCGAATCCTTTATGAGGTAAGTTTGATGGATAAAAATGAGCCAAGGTGGCTAAAATTAGGAAACCTCTCTATCCTATGGTGGTTTTAAGACGTTTGATTTGATATGAAACGTGAAACGTTCAGACAAAAATAATGCTGAGACAAGGATTGGCTGAAATGATGGATATTAGATCAAGGAAGAGAACCTTTAACTCTTTAAGTACTGTACATGCAGTAATTGGTTTGAGAAGGAACGAAGGATGTTTACAGCTTCTTTTGATTTTAGTTATTTGGTCATTGAAGTTACGTCACTTTTATTGTGATGTTGTTTGGTGTTCCATTCGACCACTACAAATTGCTGGAGAGTGCGTTTGTTTGTTTCTTGTTTGTTTCTTATTTGTTCCCATTGGGGATAAGATTTTTGACCAAACAAAATTTGGGATTAGATTTGCTTTCTAGGGTTCCCTTTTTATTAAATCACGCCATGCATTTAAATTAAAATTAAAAAAATATTTTCAAGGATACACCAAAATAATCTGTGGAAAGTGAATAATGGGTTTTCAGTCAAATAATAGTAGTGGGTTTACGTTTAGTATTAATAAAATAAATCTACGACCTCTAATGGAACTCACATGAGCTTCAACACTATTGTGTGGTGAGGAAGTCGAAGGGAGGTTATTCGTACTCACCCTCTCTCTCCTCTTAATAGTTAGAACGGTTTACTAAAGAAAATAATAGATATATTTTCAATTGTTTTATTTTATATATTATAAATAATGAAAAGAGAAAAAAGAAGGAACTCATAGAGAAAGAAAAAAGATGAATCTTTTATCAGGGGATATTGTAAAGTCACAAAGTTTAAAGGTAATTAAGTACAAAATTATGAAAGTATCTAATGATGACTTGACATAATTTGCTAAGTATATTATTGTGCAAATTTAAGAAATACTTTAGGGGTTGTTGGACTTGAGCGGATTAAATTTAGAATTTCAATCTCGCAAATCTCTGGTCTGGGAAAATTACGGGTTGTTGAATTTTGGAGAAATTTCGTTCCCAAAATTTTTTGTTTGGTTCATCTTTGCGCTTGGTGGGGATCTCGGTTTCCCTCCCCTATCTCGTTCCGTTTGGTGTATCTCGTTTCGTCTGAGATCCCCCCGTCTCCTTTGGCGGGTCTTTTCTGGGGTTATTTTAATTTGGCATAATTTTGGAGCGTATGTAATATTTTTCACCATTATCTTGGGGGTGTCTTTTTGTTTCTCAAAAAAGAAAGAAAGAAAAAGATACGTTTTAAGTATTCTTTTTGAGTTTGACATAAAGATCCATGGGTTATTTGTAGTCACAAATTTAGAGTCCCTTGTACACTCTTGAATCTTGTTAGTCTATGAGGATGAGTGTAGTATAATAGAATTTAAAATATTTAAAATATTAACTTGGTGTATTCTTTCTTTGTTCATATTCTCTCTGTACTCATGTATGTATTCAATTTGCACTTTCTTTTGAGGAATTCCGGTTTCCTTCTATTATATTTGGGACTTTGGCGCTGAGATTATAGATGGTAGAAGCTTTGAAAATTTTGTGTTTTGTAACATTTTTTTTTTGAGGGGGGTGTTGACCAACAAGGGTTGGTCCAAGTGGTAAGTAGCTTGGTTCGCTTAAGCAAGGTTCCGGTATCGAATCATTGTGGATGCAAAAAATCCTGTTGGGAGACTCACCCACCATAGCCAGGTGTGCGACGCGGGTCGAACCACCGGTTTATAAACCGGAGTTGACAAACCCAAAAAAAATAAAATAAAATAATAATAGTGTTGATTTTGGTTTGAAACACTAGAATGATTATTCTAATCATCAAAACACTATTTGATGTTTTTCCTTTCTAGTTTGCAATTGATGACTAATTCAATCAACAATATCCAAATGAGTCCCTCCATTCCTATATCTCCCCTAAATCTGAAATAACCGGAAAAAGGAAATGGCTTTACTAACACTTGTCCCCATATATTAAGAAAAAAAGATACCTAGTCAATTGGTGGTTTTACCTCATTAATGTATCATTATGATTCCTTTGATTTCAAGGTCCTGCTGGCAATTGATTGTGGTTATTAAATTCTAGAAGAAAACAAGTACAAACCACAAGTATTGGAAAGCTGTTCTGTACTCCAATATCTATCTTGCTAGGGCAAAAACACATACTGATGGGTTGTCACTTCTATGCTTGAAATTTTCGAAGTTTATGGTCCTGTTTGGAAGTTTTTTCAGCTCATCTCATGTTAAAACATCTTGTTTGAGCCTATGAGGCAAATTTTTGTATCATCCAAGGTGAAACAGAAAATATGTTCATTCATAATGATTTGATTTCTTTTTGATATATATATTTATATATATATATTTATATATATATATATATATATATTTTGAGGCAAATTAGTATCATCCAAGGTGAAATAGAATATATGTTCATTCATAATGATTTGATTTCTTTTTGAAAAATAAATTTTATCATTAACATGTTCAATATTCAATAAACCTCAACAGTTATGCAAGATTCACTCAGAAACAAGACACAGAGCGAAAACAAGAGGGTGGGAAGTGTGTGGTTGCTGAATTTGCTAAATCCTAATAAGTGATTTTAAACCTCTTTCCTGGGTTATTAGATGGATTGCAGTTCTCTGGTTGATTTTACAAATTTTTAATTCCATCAAAACGAATTCGTAAGATTTCATTCCATCTAAAAGTAATATGTAGTGTCATTGAAAACAATCTTACCAACTGAATCTAATCTTTAAAATATGTAAATGACAAAGAATTTTGGAAGTTTGGATTTTATTTTTTCATTTGTAATTCCTGGTGACTTTCTCTTTAGTAAGCTAAAAGTCCAGTGAAAGCACATCGCCCTTGTACTTTATTTTTTTCTTTTTTCTCCACTAGACGGTTTCTAGATGATTTGAAGAACAAAATCTCTGGTGGCTTCAATATCTCATCCCCCTTCTCTGATCAGAACTTGAAACACCCTTTTATGCTATGGATTATTCTATAACTAATGCTTTCTTATTGACTTTTTTGGGTTTAGCCCATGTAATCTTATCTCTCTCTTTTCTAGCTATCTTCTAAGAAGAGAATTTTCAGTAGCTTATGCTATATGATGTAACTAGGGGTTGTAAGGTACACTGCATTCAACATTGGATTGATGGGTTTGAATGAATATAGAGATTTATGTCATTCCACTAACGAACGATTTAAAATTTTTAAGATAAGCTAGGTTCCACCAATTCTAAAAGTGAATCCCCACTATTGAATTCAAACTCCAGCATTTTAGGTAAAGCATTGAATTTATGTTGCTAAGGAGTTAGTTTTCCTTCACAAACAAGAAAATATTCTGTAGCTAATCAGTATTAATGGAACTAGATATGCATCATAAGCTAGCAGAATGGTATTTTCAAAATCCCTTTTGAAGCAGGGAAAGGGTAAGTAACAAAGACAAAAGATTAATGTCATCATTATACAAGTAACTTACATTATCTGACTGAATTCCTGGTCAGATATCATCAAAGAAAATCAATCTGATGATGAGCAGCCTGATGATCACTAGCTTGATAACGAAATCATGATGGGTTTTGCCACAAGAATTCAGAAACCACATCATGGCGGGAATGTAAAATAAGGCAAGTGGTGAGAGACACATTTATTTCTCAGCGCGCACTTGTAACATACATCAGTTGAATGGGTTTGGAGATAACTCCAAACGACCAAGTTCAGACCCTCTTCTCCCAACTTTGTCTTGTTTCTTTTATGAAACTAACCTATTAATTAAACAGTTGACGCTGGCGATTGCAAAATCTAGTTGAGGGCCCTAAAGAAACACTAACCAAACAGAAATTCCTGATGCAAATGATTTGGTTTTTCTTCGAGGGCTTTAGCACTTGGAAGGGCTATCTATCCATCCATCCATCCATCCATCAACTTCAATTATTTAGCACTATCGATCGCTGTCTTTGTCTTCCAAACAAGCCAACCACTTTTTTTTGGTATCCATTATCCTTAATTTAAATCACCAAGCTGACCCAGCCAGCCAGCCAGCCAGCCATTATAATGTTTTTTAAAAGGGTACCATTGTCACGCCATCAACAGTATGGTTTGATGAATCAAAATCTAGTTGCTGATGAAATTGGTTTAGCCAGATTGGAGTTCAATGCTTTTATTCTTGATGACACAAGCAATCAGAGAAGCAGTAACTCTTATTAGGGTTTGAACTTTGAAGGCCAATTAAGTTGGTAGCTTGGGTAGGTGGTGGATCATTCATCATAGGTGATTTAGATACTTGTTGATGAAGATGACGAACCTGCAGGTGCATTTTTGTTTTAGAGAGTAACCTGGAGTACTGTCACTACGTACTGGACTGTGTGAATCGTCCTCTTGATCGACAATAATGTGGGCATAGATGCATGAACTCACACACAGATCGAATCACAGTCACGGTCACAATATATATCTTCTCTCTTTCAGATTTCAGAACCCATTTCCAGTTCTGACTTCTGAGTCGTTTAATTGACCCATCGATCGATCATCTCTCTCCGTCCGGGTCCGGACATGGAGAAACGGACGGATTCTCTCTCTAGATCTCTCTCTGCGATACGTGTGGTCCTCCAAGGACACTCAACTTGTCTTCTTCTTCTTCACCCCACTAGCTACTACGTACGTAAGACCCTACGTTCGCTTTATTAACTCTCTCCTAAGTCACACCTAAAACGTTATTTGCGTTCGTGTGGAGTTGTGTTTTGTAGTTAATTATTACTAACGGAGCTTGTTTATCTCAAATTTTTTAACGCAAATTGGAGCCATCATCATCATCATCATAATATTAAAAGAGAGAGAGAGAGAGAGTGATCAGTGAATTGACAGTTTCAGGGACAAGAAACATTGGACGGCCGAGTTGATCCAGAGTGGAAAATAATCAAATTCTATCAGAAAAACACGTTTTTCATCCACCTCGATCAGTCGTAATTGTAAAGCAGATACTATAGATCGAGCTCTCTCTATATAAAGTAGTAATTAAAGTCTCCTTCAGGCTCTTTAGGTCACGTGTTAGAAGCCCTAATACGACTTATGTTGATATATCTAACCCTATAGCCTATCTATCTATTCAGATTTTCGGAGAAATAGAGAAAAGGACTGTGACGGGTCAGTCTCTTCAGCAGAAGTTTCCTCGTGCTAGAGAAATGTAAGAGAAAAACAAAGTAACAGAATCCGGTCTGGTTCAAAAATTTCCTACAGTGTAGAATCGGCCTGATTTCGATTTTGGGCCAACGTTTTGTTGGATTTTGGCTTTCAAAAAACAAATAATATAATATAATATATTTCAAATAAATTTTAAAAACATTAAATTTCTTTGTATTTAGTTTTGTTTTAGGATTCTTGTTTGATTTTTATTATATATTATTTTTTTAGTTGTAAAGATTTCGATCCAAACCCAACAGGGGTTGGTCCAAGTGGTAAGCAGCTTGGTCCGTTTAAGCAAGGTTCCGGTATCGAAACCTTATAGATACAAAAAATTCCCGCTTAGAAACTCACCCACCACAGTCAAGTGTTCGATTATGGTCGAACACCGATTATGTAGAGGTGTATGCCGGAAGAGAGTTAAATATAGACCACGCGAATGTACCGAGACACGGAGTTGGACGCGAATGTACCGAGACACGGAGTTGGACTGAGTCGAATGTGACTGCGGATTTTGATTCTGAATACTTTTTTACTAAAGGGCCAATTAATCAACAGTCAACACGACCCAAACCAATGGGCAGACCAGATTGAGACCTCTTAATAGGAATACCACCGGTTTCTAGTTACCAAATGATAGCTCAGAGTGATTTCACGTGTTGAGAAATTAAACTCGTCTATCTCTGAACTTGGATTTATTGGGTGACGTTTTTCCTTGAGAGTCAAAAATGTTCTTTTCGTCAAAACATGGGAGTCAACAATTGCAACTCCTCTGGTCCTCTATCAAGGCCGGATCGGTACGGTTATCAATTTGAATTTGGAATCTTCTCAGATATTTCAATTTTTGTAGGAGAATCAACTAACATATACAACAGTCAAACGTCCGCTTAAGTGGAAATGGTTATCAGATACTAGATTCAAATGTACCTATTTACCCCTATCCATTTGCATGCATGCATGAGACTTTAATATAAAGGAGGTGATCTTATCTTTTCACTCACAGCCTTTGGAGGTTTGTATAAATTCATTTTGAGCTCAATTTTGACAATGGATTTTTCTTCCTTTCTCTCTCCCTGTTGTCTTTCCCTAAACAGTGACAATAACCTAATCACCCTTGAAGTAATCTTTCTGGGATGCAATATTAAAGATTTGGACTAACTGATCTTAAGGGTGAAGATACATTTGGTACATGTATTGTACAAATCGGTGTATCTAAATACCTTAAAGAAATTACCTCTGCTACGTTTCAACTTTGACGAAATTTCATGATTACAACAATCTTTTAAGTGTTCGTGAAGATTCTTTAGCAAGTTTCCTACATATAAATTGATCTAAACAAAACTTAAATGCGAAGAGAAAAAGAAAAAAGGAACTTAGTTTTAGGAAATAATACAAGAATAGCAGTTGATCTTACGTCAACTCAGCATTTGGAGGCTCAAGCAGACTTACCCATGGGTAGAAGTTATTCCCTTCCCTCCCTTATATATGAAGCTCCGCACTCTCGGAATGAAGTTAAGATGCGTGTAAATTATAAAAAAATTTTAATTTTTTTTTTTATTTTTTTATAAATAAATATATTTTTTTTTTTTTTTTTTTTTTTTTTTAAAAAAAAAAAAAAAAAATATATATTAACCCGCAAAAAAAAAAGATTTTTTTTTTTTTTTTTTTAAAAAAAAACCACAGAAATTTTTATGTGGGGATGAAGCCACCCCCCCCGCCCCCCCCCCCGCCAACACCCTGGGGTGATCCAACCATAATTATATAGATATATATTAATTTGTTATAAAATAAAGAGAAAATATATTAGATACAAAGAAGAAAGACAAGATGAGTTCAATCAGAACTGATTCATTCAGTTGAGTGCATTACATATTTATAGTAGAAGGAGCATCTACTCTGATATGGAAATACAATATATGATTCTTGCACACAATAAGATATTCTTGATATGGAAACATAGATTGTCGCCCAAGATTGAAGGTGCATAGAATGGAAATATTGACTGCCAATATTGTGTAATGAGATGGTTGTGATCTTCACCAATATTGCATCCTGAGGTAATTGAGATCTTCAATTGGAAGTACAATCTCTTTGGGGTAATGGACATCCATAATAAATATTATTTATAACACTCCCCTTGGATGTCCATCAATAGATAATGTACCTCGTTAAAACCTTACTAAGAAAAACCCGTGGGAAAAAATCTTAGTGAAGGAAAAAGAGTATACATATCTAAATAATACGTATTAGTAGTCGCCTCATTAAAAACCTTACCGGAAAACCCGGGGGACAAAACCTTGGTTAAGGGAAAAGAGTGCGCGTATTTTACTCCCCCGATGATAACATCATTGAGTATCTTTGAATACGTACATTCCATTATCATATACCAACTTCTCAACATTTGAAGTAGGCAACGCCTCAATAAATAAACTTCAAGTTATCACTTGAGCGAATTCAATGAACATATATTTCACCATTTCATTGAAAATCAAGAGTGAAGAAGAATTTCGTGAAATATGCTTCGTTCTATCTTCTTTGATGTATCATCCCTTCAATTGAGCTTTGCATGCAGCATAATCTTCATATAATATTGTTGAAATTCCCTTCTTCTAGTAGAAGATTGCATGCTTCATGAATGTGTTGTATCATTGATCTTAACCAAATATAAAATAGCTAACATTCACTTGAAAATAAATAGCATGTTTGAGATCTAGTTTTATGTAGATCAGATAAATATCCTGCATTTGCAAAATTAGTAAGTTGATATCCACATTCATAAAATTAATATCATGTCAATAATTTCTCGAATATACTGAAATATATGTTTTATAACATTTCAGTGTCTTCGTATTGGAGAATAAATAAATCTTGTTAATACACTTATAGAAAATGCTACATCCGATTGTGTATTATCAGCAAGATACATTAATGCCCCAATAGCACTAAGATATGGTACTTCAGGACCAAGAAATTCTTTACTGTTTTCTTGGGGTCGAAATGAATCTTTCTATATATTGAGCGATCTCACAACCATTGGGGTACTCAATGGATGTATTTTATCTAGATAAAATCTCTTCAAAATATTCTCTATATAAGTTGATTGATGAACAAATATTTCATTCGTCAAATGCTCAATTTACAAATCAAGACAAATCATTGTCTTTCCAAGATTTTCATTTCAACTTTCTTAAAATAATCTATTGCTTTTGAAAACTCTTCAGGAGTTTCGATGATATTTAAATCATCATCATATATACTTACTAAAATTAGATCCATATCCTTTAATAAAGGCACAATAATAAATTGGATCATTTTTATGCTTTTCATTTAGTAAATATACACTAAGGAGATTACCATATATGCCTTGATAATCTTTGAAGCCTTATTGAGCAAACTTCCTAGGAATTTTTATATGCTTCAGTCATTTTGAATCCTTCAAGGATTTTCATATATATATATTTTACACTCGAGTGAGCCATATAAATAGGCTTTAATAATATCCATTAGACGCATGTCAAAATTTTCATATACTTGCGCGTTAATAAGATATCCGAAGGTGATTGCATCCACCACAAGAGAACATGTTTCCATGTAATCAATGCCAGGCATCTGCGAAAATTCTTGTGCCATAATTCATGATTTATATATCACGATTTCATTCTTTTTCTCATTTCATTTTTTCAGGAAAACTCAATTGTACCCCACGGCTTTATACCTTCGGATGTTGGACTACATGTCCAAAAACTTTATTTTGCAAGCAAATTCAATTCTGCTTGAATTGCGTCTTTACATTTTGGCCAATCATTTCTTAATTTATATTCATCAACAAATTTATGTTCAAGATCCTCGTCTTGATATATTATTTCAACAATAAAAAATGTTGTCGACAACTTTATCTTTTCGGTTCCATCTTTTTCCTGCAATGACATAACTAATCGAGATCTCTTCATTATTTTCGTGTACACGAACCTCTTCTGGGGTTTTATAGAAAGTTATATCTTCAGGATCTTCATAATCAATTGTCTCCATATTATGACCATCTTGATCATTTGATCCTTTCCTTTTCTAGGATTTTATCCTTGGAACCGATTGATCTTCCACATTTTAAACGTGGTTTAATTTCATTTGCACTGATAGATTGTCCTGCTGGGACATCAATTCTAATTGGAGCATTTACAGCTGGAATATGAGATTTAGTAACTCTTAGTCAGATTTAGTTGATTTATAATATTTATTGCATTATCCTTTGAACTTCAAGTTCACGGTTGCTCATGAGGATCTAATGAGATAATGATAATGCATACAATCATTTTTTCCCCTCATGTTGCAAAAACTTATCCTTTTGGACTGGTCTAGAGATTTCAAATATCTAGAGATTTCAAATCTATAGATTTCAAATCTATGGAGTTATAATTTATAAAATTAGATGTTTGGTTGTGGAATGAAATCTTGCATTCCTCAAACTATTTGGATCTTTTTTGTGTGTGCAATGTTAGCTTTTTTCTCTCCCCCTTACCCATCCTCATGTTAACAAACTAATTCTCCTAAATAAATCTCCTATCATTGGCAATATATTGCATTATATAAGGAGATTTATATTCAACATATATTCCCAACTTTATTTGGGAACTCATCTTTGTGCTTTTTGTGGTGGAGTAATTAGAACATAAGCCGCACATCCAAAAATTTTAAGATGAAAATATTTGGCTTCCCACTAGCCAATTGTAATAGGGAGAATTTATGACAACCTTTTGGCCCGATGCGTACAAATGATGCTTTGTTCTCATAACCAATGGTTTAGCTATTAATTGGAGACATTTAATAAATGATTTTGCTAAACCATTTTGGATATAAACATAAACAACAGCTATTCAACCGTGATCTCGGTTGTTATATAATAATCATAAAGCCCGAGATGTAAATTCACCATTATCAAGACAACTGTCTTTATCTTATAATTCATAAATTATGCTCTTAATCTCATTATTTGAGCAAACAATCTCGCAAACACCAAATTGCGAGTTCATAATAACATACATGTACCACTTTATAGATGCATCTATTAAAATCATATATTATTTGAATGGTCCACATGATGGGTGAATGGGCCCATACATTTCACCCTCTATACGTTTCAAAACGTAGAATGTTCAATCTCAACTTTAGCTGGTGAATATTAATAATAAATATTTCTTGAGAACAAACAATACAAGAAAATTCACTTAATTGAAGAATCTTCTAGTTCTTCAATGGATGACAATTGAATTTTCAATAATTTTTCGCATCATACTTGATCCGGTATGGTCCAACCGTCATGCCAAATAATAAAATTATTGGAATCAATGTTCATTTGATTTACCCAAGCATGTGTTTCAACCATGCGATATTCGTGTAGTACAAATTGGGAGAAATATCTAATAACTTTGTATAGATATTTACTTATACCATTATTTGTAGTCTCAATCTGATAATAATTTTGGCAAATAGCTTTGAAACTTAATAAGTTTCTTTGAGACTTACTACAAAATAATGAATTATTTATAACCAATTTTATCTCCCAGATAATAATAGATTAGCTCTTCCGGAGCTTCCAATCAATGTTGTACTACCGATTTTATATGAACATTGGCTTCCGTATCATCAAATAAGAGAAATATGTATATTTTTCTCTCGGTATAATATGCGTCACAAAGATATAAGAGAATATTCACATTCTTCATCAAAATGAAACAAAATATATTAAAAGATATATAGAAAGTCAATAAAAAAATTTGTAGAAGAAAAAGATTAAATTTAAGATAAACTAACATATGAGATGAAATTTGAAGAGAAAAGAATTACATAATCAAATCTTCAACTATTATCTTCAAAGAAGTTTGCAGCATCTAGATATGTAGTACATGTGAGGCCATCAAAATCATTCCTTTTGTAGGCAAAAATTGCTCAAGTATCATGATTTTGGAAAATCTAATTTATCTCCACATTATTTTTATTGCTTGTAATTAAGGCTTGACAAAGCTTAATTAAATATTGTGGAGTATGATAGATACATGTCTAATAGCTTTCATACCAAATTGGTAAAAAATATTATCTTCACTTCTTGAATTGTTATATTGAGAATCCTTATTATTCTCTTATTTACTTCCATAATAATGACGGTAATTATTCCGTCTTTTGCCTCATCCTCTTCCACAGTCATGACCATAATTTTAATTTTGCCTTCTTTCAGGCATATCATGAATTGTTGCATTCACTTCAGGGAATGGAACAGAACCAATAAGACGAGCTTCATGACTTTTCATTAATAGTCCATTATTTTACTCAGCCACAAATAGGCATGATATCATTCAGTATTTCTTAAAACTCCTTTTACAATATTACTATTGTAACAACAAATCTGAAACTTGAAAATTTGCTGGGATATTTTCATGAATAATATTTTCTCTTTATAATTTCAAAAGAGAATTAATTTCAAAAACTACAAACCTGTATTTATTTCAAATCTTGCAATTTCATGTGCATCTCAGACTCGTATTTATTTACGGTTTCAAATCTTGCAACTTCATGTGCATCTCGAATCGTATTCATTTACGCTTTCAAATCTTGCAACTTCATGTGCATTTGCGAATCGTATTCATTTACGTTTCAAATCTTGCAACTTCATGTGCATCTGCATAGTTGCATTCATTTACGTTTCAAATCTTGCAACTTCAAGTGCATCTGCATACTTATTACTTCTCTCAAATCTTGCAACTTCATGTGCATTTGTAAGTCGTATTCATTTACAATTTCAAATCTTGCAACTCAGGTGCATTGAACAATATTTGTGGTGCAAAGCTAGCAACCACTATATACAATAAATAAAACCACAATCGTTAAAGCAACATAATATCTTATTATTTGATTGATTCTTAGATTCAATAAAACACATACCGTTTTATCATGATGCACTTACATTTCAAGATGGACAAGGTAAACTCCATTGTTTACAAAACGTGCGAGGAGGTTGATCATTCTTTTCACTTTGGAATAGAAAACATAATGATACATAGTCTCTTGCTTTCTTCTCAAACGCAATACTTCGAGCGGATTCGTTCTTCGAGCGGAATCGTGCTGATAACGTGTTATAAAATAAAGAGAAAATATATTAGATACAAAGAAGAAAGACAAGATGAGTTCAATCGACCGTTCATTCATTGAGTGCATTACATATTTATAGTAGAAGGAGCATCTACTCGATATGGAAATACAATATATGATTCTTGCACACAATAAGATATTCTTGATATGGAAACATAGATTGTCCCCAAGATTGAAGGTGCATAGATGGAAATATTGCTGCCAATATTGTGTAGTGAGATGGTTGTGATCTTCACCAATATTGCATCCTGAGGTAAGGAGGTCTTCAATTGGAAGTACCATCTCTTTGGGGTAATGGGCATCCATAATAAATTTTTTTTTTATTTATTTATTTTTTTATTTTTATTTCTCTCCCCCGCCCCGGGGGGGCGGCGGGGGGCGGACCCTTTTTTTTTTTGTTGGGTGTTGTTTGCATAGGGGTGTTGGGTGGGGGGGGGGGGGGGGGGGGGGGGGGGGGGGTTTTTTTGGGGGGGGGGGTAGAGGGAGGAGGTTTGTGGGGTTTTTTTTTTAAATTTTTTTTTTTTTTTTTTTTTTATTTTTTTTTTTTTTTTTTTTTTTTTTTTTTTTTTGGGGGGGGGGGCCCCCGGGGGGGGGGGGGGGGGGGGGGCCCATGGGGAAAGGGGGCCCTTCATGACCTTGGTTATGAGGCTTTTCGTGACATTGGTTATGGGTCTTAAAGGTCTTGACCATGGTAATGAAGTGGGCTTACTTGAATGATGGGATTTACTCAAATTCTAACTCTTGACCTTCATTTTTCATTTCAATTTCATGACCATTCATGGCCATTACCATGAGTTGGGTTAAGGTCTTTGAATGGATTAAATCCAAATCATTCCAAAGAAGTGAATATGAGAGTTACTTTTCCAAGTAGTGGAGAAGTTAGGTCAATGTGGTTTATTCTCATTAGTGGAGGAGGGACAAGCCATTGATTCTCCAATTCATTGCCTTAAGAATCCTAAGGGGTGTAAGGTGAGGTTTGGGCCTATATAAACCTAAACTTTCCTTGCATGTGGTGTGCAAATAGAGACACTCCTCACTCACATTATTTGTTTTACAAAGTTCATTTCTTACTTGAGTTGTCTAAGTGTTGTGCTCTAGCTTTTGGCTCCTTGAAGGGACTACAAGAACTACCTCATCTTCTAGTTGGAGATTGCTTTATCTTGGAGGTGGTGGTGCGAAGAACCCTTGGTAGTAGGGTGCATCAATTACCTTAAAGACAATACTCAAGGTATGACTCAATCTCATCGATCGGTGGTTCGTTCGGTTGCAACTTCAAGCTCTCCGGATTGGCTAAAGATCTTCATCTCTCAATTGTATTGCAATTTCATTTTTGTGTGTTAGAAGAATTTGTAATACAATTACCCCAACAGTACCTAATTGCAGGGAGTTGAACTGTATAGGTACTCTCACAAAGGGAGATGACCTTATCTTCTTACCCATAACCTTTGAGGCTTTATATAAACTCATTTTCGAGCTCAATTTTGACAATGAATTTTTCTTCCTCTTTCTCTCTCTCGCTGTTGTCTTTTTATAAGTAGTGAAAATAACTTGATTAAATTTAAAGTAATTTTTCTGGGGTACAACCTTAAAGGTTTGGACTGACTGATCTTGGGGGTAAAGATACATTTGGTACCTGTATTACACAAATTAGGGTATCTAAATACCTTAAAAAAAAAATACCTCTGGTATATATGTTTAAGCTCTGACGAAGTTTCATGATTACAACAATCTTTTAAGTGTTTTTGAAGATTTTTCAAAAAATTTCCAGCATGTAAATTGATCGAAACAAACCTTAGTTGTGAAGGAAGAAAGTTAAGAAATAATACAAGAATAGCAGTTGATCTTACGTTAGAGACTCAATCAGCAGACCGGCCAATAGGCAGAGGTAGACCCTACAAGTGGATTATATATAATATTCCAGAAATAATGTAGACAGTTTGGTGATGGGTAAACACAGCCAATGGTGAGCTGCTGGTTGTAAGTTGTAACAACTAACAACTGGGCCACATGGTCTTTAGTTAGTCGTTGGAGAGAAAGTGAGAAACTGTTCTCCAGTGCAAAAATCGAACCAGAGGAGATGCACTTACACTAGGACAGTAGGTGCATGCCAACTGCTCTACGGACCAGATCAACACCGAGTCCTCCCAGTCACGCAGACACCACCGACGTTTCACATAAAAATCTCAATGTTGAATGGGCGGTTCCAAATTGGATTTTATTTCTCGGCTTAAGTAACCGACTTTTACTCTCCGTAATCTGTGATTTAATTAAACCCTAATTAAAAAATAACTTCTTCACTTCTCCAGACAAAAACCTCTGTAACCCACGGTTACATAATTGTTTCATAAGCAACAATTACTTAACTAATGGTATCTCTCCCTCTCTATCTCAAATACTTTCCTTTATATTATTATTATTATTATATATTTGGATTTGTTTATCTAATAAAATGGCTGTAATCCAAAGTCAAACTCTATTCGTTTATCTGTTTTATCGACATCTAGGTTTTATTGATCTTCGAATTAATCACGATTGCTTGGTTGTCATGACAATCCAGCCAAGCGTGTGCTAAATTGTATTCTTAGAATAGATTATAATTAGCTCATAACATATTCCAACTCAAGCCAATAGTATGGAATGGGGAATCTTGTACAACCAATATTTATACATTCAACTCCCCTAAAATGTAATACCTCAGGTAATTTTACCTAAACTGATTGTTTGGATTGAAATAAAAGATAAAAATAAAAGAAAAAAAAATCGATCTTTTTCTTCATGTTGGTCCATAAGACCTTACGGTTACAAATGTGTTATGACTGAGATCTAAATTTATTTCCTCTTCGACATAGTCTAACTTTTTTCCTATCCAACGAAGTATTTTATTAGATAGTTTTCAATATATTTATAATTTTTTTAGTTTTAGATAATCTGCCAAATTCTTAATCAAAAAAAGTGAAAAGGGTTGGAAAATCAATAAGATATTAACTGAACCTGTCAAAACATATTTAATTACAAATCTGGAAATGTCCACGATACAATCCAAATTTAACCTACTGTACAGATAAGATTCTTAGGTAAACCTACACATTATTTCAAATTAAAGATGTAACTATGGCTTACGTAGGTCGTAGCCTCGTAGGGTGGAGAATGATATAAATAATTTTGTTTTAACCAGTAACTGTATAGGTGTGCGTACAGGTGGATTGCGAAAAAAAGTGGAAACCTGGAAAACAAGGTCGGTGGGTCCAGTGAACAATTTAAACCGAACCGTGCATGTGCACCACGTCCTGCTGACACGTGTACGCATTATCATTTGCCTGAAATTGTGAACCACGGGATCTTCTGAATCTTTTTTAGCGTTTGGTGACTGTGAAAACCAAGAGGGATTTGTGAGATTCAGATTGAATTTCCTAGAAGGATTCCGATCCCTTCCTAGGAAAATCCTGGCGTTAGCCGACCTCAATCCTCCATCTGTCCGCTTTCGATCAGTTGTTATTTAGTTCATGCGTTGTGTTCTTTATCCAAGAGAAAATATTTGACTGAAACTCGGAATGCAACTCCTGCTGCCTATCTTCCTGAGAAATCTCAGGGACTGAATGGTCATTTGAGATATATGTATCAAGTATCAAGTATCATATTCACATCACATGTCCCCTACACTGGAGAGTTTTCTTTCCCTCCCTTCAAATACACTTTATGTAATGTAACCTAATCTAATCTAATCTAATCTAATAAATATAAAATATTGAATTACAATTTACAAAGCGACAAATAAATAAATAAAAACGAAAAATCCGTCCAGAAAACAGCCACCAAGATAGTGCATGAACCGATCCACTACCTCACCCTTATATAAACCCCACTTCGGCTGTCATCCCTCTTCACTCGCAGTCCTACATAGGAAAAGCGCGAGCGAGAGAGTGGGCAGAAGAAGAGTTGAACAAGAGGATTACCAGGAGAGAAAAGGGATTCTCCGAAAATGCCTTTTCCTTCTTCTTCTTCTTCTTCGTTTTCTCCCACACTCATCTCAAGATGCACTGTCTTCCCACAACGGGAATCCTCAATTGGATCTCTCAAACTCTCTGTCTCTGATCTTCCCATGCTTTCATGCCAATACATACAGAAAGGGCTTGTCTACACTACCCCTCCCAATCTCTCCATCGACGCTCTCGTGTCGATTCTGAAGCGAGCTCTCTCCCAGACCCTCACGCATTTCCCGCCAATCGCAGGGCGTCTTATCACTGACTCCGCCGGATTCGTCCACGTAAGCTGTAACGATGCAGGCATCGATTTCTTCCACGCCAATGCCACTTATCTTTTTATCCGTGAAATTCTCTCCCCAATCTACATGCCTGATTCCGTCAGGAAGCTCTTTGCCTTTGACGGAGCCGTCAGTTACGACGGCCATTTTAAACCTATAGCGGCCGTCCAGGTGACGGAGCTCGCTGACGGCATCTTCATCGGATGCACCGTTAACCATGCTGTCGTGGACGGAACTTCGTTCTGGAACTTCTTCAACACCTTCGCTGAGGTCTGCAGATCAGGAGTGGATAGAATCTCAAGGCCACCGAATTTCCGCCGGAATTTCGTGAAGGACTCATCCGCTACTCTCAAGTTCCCCGATGGAGCTCCCAAGGTAACCTTCGATACGGATGCCCCGATGAGAGAGAGAATCTTCCATTTCACCAGAAAAGCAATCCTGGAGCTCAAATCCAGAGCGAATGCTCCGTTGCGGAAACGGGCGTTGAAGGAATTCACGGTGGAAACCGAAATTCTTGGGAAGCAGAGCAACGATGACTGGAAAATTAACGGAACTCATAATCCTAACGGCAAGAAGATAACGGTGTTAAGGAATGGGGTCGTGAAATCCCCAGGATATGAAACGGGTAAGGTGGAGGTGGAGGTGGAGGTGGAGGAGCAGGAGGAAGTTTCTTCTTTCCAGTCGCTGAGTGCTCAACTGTGGCGTTCGGTCACACGAGCGCGGAAGCTCCCACAAAACAAGTCAACCACTTTTCGAATGGCAGTC
Source organism: Hakea prostrata (assembly GCF_041222555.1). NCBI lineage: Eukaryota > Viridiplantae > Streptophyta > Magnoliopsida > Proteales > Proteaceae > Hakea > Hakea prostrata. Next base: position 14,806,380 of record NC_142600.1, on the reverse strand, counting down.
AACTGCCGTCACCGATTGGAGCCACGTATCGATCCCTACTACTTTGGAAACGCAATCCAGAGCATCCCGACCGTTGCTTCCGCGGGTGATATCCTATCGCACGATCTGCGTTGGTGCGCGAGTCAGCTGCACCGTAACGTGGTGGCGCACGACGACGCTACGGTTCGTCGGGGCGTGGAGGATTGGGAGAAGAATCCGCGGTGTTTCCCGCTGGGGAACTTCGACGGTGCGATGATCACCATGGGAAGCTCGCCTAGATTCCCGATGTACGACAATGATTTCGGTTGGGGTCGACCGTTGGCTGTACGTAGCGGGCGAGCCAATAAATTCGATGGTAAGATCTCAGCGTTTCCGGGGCGGGAAGGTGGAGGGAGTGTGGATCTGGAAGTGTGTTTGGCGCCCGAAACCATGGCTGGGCTGGAAAATGACATGGAATTCATGCAGTACGTGTCGTGATTGTTACTTACTTCTGTGCTTATTACTTACTCACTTAGTTGTATCCTCAGTTTATTTTTCTCTTATTGCTATAAAAAACAAAAAACATGTATCCTTACTCCTTAGTTTGGATTATGCATTTAATTAGTTTTCTTTGCAGCTTAAAAATATTTTTAAAAAATTAAGAAAAGGTAAGCAAGTATAGTGACGGCTGTGATTTCATCGGAATGAGGCCTGAGGGAGGAGGATAAGGGTACATAAGCATAACTACATAAGCAAAGAGCAAGCGAGCTGTTTTGTCCGATTGATAGATAGACGCATATGAATGAAATTGGATTTGGGCCTCTTGTTGTCCGCCACGTGAGAAAAGCTGCAATTAATCTGGCAGAAGCATATAAGAGGAATGCCGATCATGACGTGGGACCTACACAGTTTCCACAATCTAGGAATGCATGACTGGTGGTGTTGTTTGGCAATTCGATTAATAATAATAATAATAGTGCACTTGATTTTACTGACGACTTATGAATTTATGATACGACAAGTCAATCGGAAGGAGTCGCATGGTTCGACCAGGAGAGAACCCGTCCGGGGCGGACTCCATAGGGCTGTGGCAAAACATGCGCACGATGGAATTTGTCTCCGAAAGACCCTATCTATATACAGCTGGAGGGATTCGAGAGACTTGAAAGGAAAGAAGGCTACCCATAATATGAAAGAAGGATCTAGCACGATTCCTAAACTCAGGAATTTTATCGAGTCTATTTTAGAATTCTTGTAAATGTATGACATGTGTCATAACTTCATATCAAATGGTTGAAATTCATTTATAAGTCACATTAAATAGTTGTGATTAAAATTTTTTTTAAAAAATAATGTGATTTGCACATTAACCTCAACCTTTTGATGTGATGTTGGAACACATGTCACACATATACAAGGAAATGGATAGTCCATTTCCCTGTTAGAAATGTACAGGATAATGGTCATTTTAAACCCAATCAAACCTCAATCCTATATTAGAATAGACAATCCAGATTGAAGTACAACAAATAGATCTGGTAGTCACCAACCAAATATAAGTCCTAAATGCCCCCTCAAATCATTCTACACTCAATGTAGCAGGGTCCACTGAGTGGTGTATTCATTGATCTGATCGTCGAAGATGGCTTCCCGATCATACTGATCAACTTGTATTTAACCTTGTTTTACAGGCCAGTCGAGTGGATTTGAGACACATCAAGTTAAACTCAGCATTCTCTCGATGTGTCAACGTAATTCTAATGTTACACGGGATAACATCTTTTACCCCCCCCCCCCAAAAAAAAAACTATGTTCCGGGTAACATCTTTACCCCCCCAAAAAAAAAAAAAAGGTGATAATATCTGATTAAGTGCGAACCAAATCCATCCAAGCTAGACAGTACTTATCTGGCTCGATACTAAAATTATTGGTTGGATTTAGTATACAGTAGACCGGCAGTCCAGCATTCTAAGAGTCATTTTTCTGAAAATTAGAATCAAAACCTAAACAGTAACGCGTTTGGGCTGATCAGATTCTGTTTTTTTCCCTATGATATTTCATTTAAAATAAATGAGTTTGAAGGAAAAATAAAGAAGATTAAGTCATATAACTATGCAGAAAACAATGATTGAGATACCCAATAAACAGTTTTATTGACATAAAAACGATGAATAATTCAAAGAACAATACGACACGTTTGACCTTTTAAAGAAGCTGTATTAGGATAATTTGAGTCTTATAAGAGACACCCACAAATAATTCTATTAAAAAAACCATTTTATTAAACTTTTCCTATAAAAGAAATTTTGTGAACAAAAATAAAATATAGTTTCATTAAAGAACACAATTTCCTTGCACTAGAATCTTTGAATTCTCCCTTGTTTTTTTTTTTAAAAACAAGAAAAATTGTTGCCTTCAAGTATATGGCATGTATTCTCATTCATCATTTTTCTTAAAAAATATTCAAAAGCAATACAATCATTTTCCATTAAATAATATTTTGATAATTGGTGTTGCATAAAATTTTCTATCAACCACCAAAAAAGATTCATAGTACTTATTAGTTACATCACCATCAACTTATTGCGTGGTACTTGGCCTTTAGTGTATGTTTAGCTAAGCATTTGGTTCTCATAACGAAATTATTTTAGGTCTTAAAAGTTAGCATATGATATAGGATTCTCTGAAGTTGAGGTTTCTCCAACTAATGTCTAAAGCACTAAAACTTTATTTTGTCTCGTGAACATGAAATGATCCCTCTATAGATTTTCTATCACTATACATGCCTCTTATTGCATTCTTATGCTATCATTTTTCAACTTTCTCATGAAGACCACTCTCTATCTTTTTATTGATCTTTCACAAGTAAAAATTAAAAATGTATTAAAATAGTGCCTAAATCCTATATCCTAATAGTGGGACAACCACTTTACATTAACTAAATGATTTAATGAGATTTTGTCTTAAACAACAAAAGAGACGAGATAATGACAACTTGAATGCTTCTTGAAAGCAAGTGGTTGCTCAATTTGTCAAAGTACAAAATAAGAAAACAACGACCTTGCACAATTGGTAGAAATTTGGAACCGAAAATCTCTCCCTACCATCTCCCCCAACCCCAATAGATTAGGTACCTATTAGAAGAAATCGACAAACTAGTTGGATTACTTTTCTTTCTTGTTAACAATGTGTTCTACTTTCACTGATGGTGATGCAAAATATATAGGCATGTCAGGCACTTATATTTAGAGTCTTGGACATGTGAAACAGGTGGTCCTTTCACCAAATGAAAAAGAAAAATAAACAGAAACAGGTGGTCCTTATTTTCCCTCTTAGCATATCTATTGTCTGTTAGGAAATCTCTTTGGAAAAAGAGTTATCTATGTGTTCAATTTTTTCAACTTTGCTTGGTCTTTTAAGATTCAATCTAGTGATTGGGATCAAGTCTGTTGTCGTGGCCCAACAAGCCCAATAGGCCCATTAGAAATCCCCTTAGTTTGTTTGGATTTTTCAGCCACCAATATTGAATATGTAAGAATAATGGTTTTTTAAATATTTGCTTTCTGTGATGAAAGGGGGACCAGGCATCAGCTGATGTTGTTCTATACTAGTATTTTTTAATAGTGAAAAGATAGAATCTTAAAACATGTTAAATATGAAGAAAATGACTTCTTTAGATAAATAAATTATATATTTTTTAAACAAGGCGAGAATTACATAATATAATTAGAGAACAATACTATATCAAGCTATTTCTGAAAAAAGGACCACCAAACCGCTCCTCCCTAACAAATGATTGCAGCGACCTAGAGAGCACCTCAACATCAAGGTAAAGCTCGCCAATCCGCAATTTGCACATTGGTTGGTCTAGTGGAAGATATGGACCACGCGCTAGTGCTGGAACCCTTTTAGGAGCACTTGAATCTCTTCCATCAGTTCAACAACAATCCAACGAGCAACAACTTCTCCCAAAATGGCCTGCACGACATTCAAAGGATCGCAATGAATCTCTATAGCTGAAAAGTTATGCTTCCTGGCTTCTAGAATACCACACCTGATGCCTCTCAATTCGCATTAAAGAACGTTGTTGTCAGCAACACCACCTCCTATGGCAAACACCACATGACCATTCCTCCAATAAACTATTTTGCTTAGGAGGTAATCATCGAGTACATTGGGAACTTGGAATTCTCTATCGAACGATTAGGGGTAGTGCTTTTTGCATATCTCTTTGTCACTACATGTTTAAAAGAAATGTCCATTACTAAATATTGATAAACTAAAGAATATATGCCCAAAGGTGAACTTCCTCCTTAAAACATGTTAAGTATGAAGAATGGATTTCTTTAGATAAATAAACCAAGGTAAGAAGCGAGTGAGTTGGGATTTTTTATATATATATTTTTTTAAATTGGTCACTTTATATTAACGGGTGAGGAGTGTTGTATATACATACCACAGGAGCGTTGAACCTGTGCCCTCTTCATCAAAAGGTGCCAATCAGTATTGATTGAACAATCCTTCAATAGCAAGTTGATATTTGTTATTTGATGGCTACAGAATTATGCTCTTCTCACATCTTTTAGCCATACATTTAGAAGTAGAATTAGAGCTAGGATTTTACATCAATGGGAGACAAGTCTAGATATTCATATAAAACACAATGATCTTTTCAACTATTGTCTTTATGATTAAAATTTTTTTCTAATCGGGAGACCAAATACCGACATTTCAATTTTCACACACAGAAAGAGAGCTAAAAAAGAGATTCTAAAAAATTAGGAAGAGCTAGGGGGGGGGGGGGGAAGATGGCTCCCCTTGACCCTGAGATACTTCCACCCTAGTTTAGATAGATTTTAGAAGTAGGGTTTATCTCTGACCATTAATAAAGTAAACTATAAATATTACTGACTCCCTCTTAAATATTTGATGGAGCAATGTGAAAATAGCACAATCCTCTGACCTTCAGAGTAAGGGATCTGGACTCGAAGGGAAATGGGAAAAAGTTAAAGGGGTTTTTTTGGGCACAGGAAGCGTCAGGCTAGAGAGAGAGAGAGGGGTAACTTTAGAGTTAAATGAGAATGAGAAAACAAACTGATGCGAAGTTGTATGAAGTAGTAAACCGTAGGAAATTTGACCATGTCTTTTTTGTTTTTAATCTATTCTTCCTTCTTCAACAAAATCCACACCCCTATCTCCCCCCCCACCCCCGTCTTCCCCTCCCTCCCCCCCCCCACCCCCTCCCCACCCCCCCCCCCCCCCCCCCCCCGGCAACCCCCACCGCCTCCCCCCGTGCCCCCGCTCCCGTTTTTTTTTTTGTTTTTGGTTTATCTTTTTCTTCCATAATTTTATTTTTTTTTTGTAACCGAAAGGAATTCCGGTCCCCCCCCGGGCGCAGTTGAAAAACCGGATGTTGCAGGGGCTAGCTCTATTTTAAGTTCAAACACGACTTGTAGGTCGGCAAACTCAAATCTCGTTCAGCTTCTGAAGATGTAGACCATTTCAAGAAATTGTAAGAATAAGGTGGCTTTGAAAATTTAAAGTTTCCTTCCCTGGTAGAATCACTTTCAGAGTCGGTCCATTACAGTATTGTAGGTTTGAAGAAACGCAATGCGGTCTTTATGTCTATATAGAAGCCTAGTCATGTTGTGTTGTACGGTGTGTGTGTAGTTAGAGAAAGAAAAGTTAGTGGGAGAAAAAGGAGAGTAGTGGATAAGGTTTGAAACACCTTTATCATACGTGAGCAACAAAGAAGAGTGAGAGAGAGAGCATAAGGGCAGCCATTAAAGGTGAGGAGAAGAAATAGAAAAGAAAAAGTGGTGTAGCATTTTGTTTGTAGCTTTTTTTATTAGAGAAGTGATTTTTGTGGTGTTTGTTTTTTAACACCTCTTCTTGTATACACTGTGAGTGGTTACACCATCACCCCGCTGCACCAACACGTGGTATCGAGCCCTGTTCGATTCTAGTTGATCGGCATCAACTTGATACGAGATGGCAAATATGATCCAGCCTCGATTCCTAAATTGACGAGTCCAATTATGATAATTGGAGCATTCAAATGAAGGTACTACTCGGATCTCAAGATCTATGGGAGATTGTTGATGAAGGCTATACGGAACCAGCTCGGTGGCCTTGTCCGTGCCCGAAAGTGCGTTGAAGGATTCAAGAAAAAATAAGAAAGCTCTCTTCCTCATCTATCAAGGAGTTGACGAATCGGTGTTCGAGAAGATTTCGAATGCCATATCAACAAAGGGGCATGGTATATTCTCAATCCTACCAAGGCGTGGATAAAGCAAAAGGTACGCCTTAGCTCTAAGAGCTGAATTTGAAACTCTTAGAATGAGTACATCTGAGTCTTTTGCTCGATTACTTTAGTCGTTCAGACTATTAGTAATCAAATGAAGAAAATGGAGAAATATTAGATGATGTCCGGATTTGGAGATCCTTAGATCCCTTGTTCCAAAATTTGAACATATAGTGGTGGCTATTGAGGAATCTAAGATCTATCCACAATCTCTATTGATGAGCTTATGGGTTCTCTCCAAGCTCACGAGCAAAGGATAAATAGAAATAAAATCCTGGTGAAAGTCTGGATCAAGCTCTCGAGTAAATTATCCATGAAAGATGAAGGTTCAAGTAGCGGTCAAGACAGACAGAATCGTGGACAGCTCGTGGACAAAACATTCAAGCAACTATAGCAATTATGGTGGACGTGGAGGATGGAGAGAACAAATAATTATGATCAGACATCCAATATAAGAGGTCAAGGTTGGAGATCAAGAGACGTGGTTCTTATTCTCAAAGAAATGAAAGATCCCAATATCAATGCTATAACCGCAAGAGGTATGGTCATCTCACTATGAGTGCCGGAAAAGCTTGAACCAAATATTAAAAAAGACTCACCTTGCTAAAGAAGTGGCGAATGATCAATCCACATGTTGCTGACCTATAGAGGAGATGGAAAAGAACAGAGAGCATACCTGGTTCCTTGACACCCCAAGTAATCACTGTGCGGCTTCAAGGAGTATTTTCTAATTAGCAGACAGTCAAGGAGAATCATGTTTGGTGACTCATCCAAGATTCCAGTCAAAGGAAAAGGCAACATAATGATCCAGCAAGAATGGAGACCACAAGTTTATCACAGATGTCTATTATGTTCCAGGACTACAAAGCAACATAATAAGTCTTGGACAACTCCTAGAAAAGGGTATGATATTCATCTCCAATTTCACACTCACTATTATGAACAAGGTTGGAGATTTGATTGCAAGAGTAAAGATGTCTAAGAACGACTATTTACTTTGGACATCAAAAAAAAAGGTAAAGTGCCTAAACTCCATCATCAAGAATGACTCATGGTTATGGCATTTGCTTTGGGCATCTTGGCTTCCTTAAATTACTATGAAATCAAGATGGTGAATGTTTACCAATATTAATCATCCAGATCAAATTTGTGAAGGTGCATTCAGAAGTCACCAAGCTTTGAAGTTGAAAGTCAAGAAGAGCAACAAAGCCATTGCAATGATTCACGGTGATATAGTTGGACCACTTGAGGTTGCATCACTTGGAGGTCACAGGTACTTTATTACTTTCATTGATGATTTTAGCCGAGATTTGGGTATATTTCATTAAAGAAAAATCAGATGCTTTAGACAAATTTAAAGAGTTTAAAGCACTGGTTGAAAAACAAAGTGGCTATCATATCAAGACTCTCGGATCGGATAGAGGAGGCATATACTTCAAGATTATTTGAAAGCTTTTGCAAAGAAAATGGTATCTTGCACCAACTCACAGCTGCTTATACTCCACAACAAATGGAATCGCAGAACGGAAGAATCGCACAATTCTCGACATGGTGAGAAGCATCTTGAAAGGTAAGAATCTACCTAAAGTCTTTTGGGCTGAAGTCAGCATGTGCTTTGTCTATCTACTCAATAGATGCCCAACTAAAAGTGTCAAGTTCAAGACACCTTTTGAAGCATGGACGGGTACAAACCCGTGTTAGTCATTTCAAAATCTTTGGATGCATTGCATATGCACATGTGCCGAGCAAAAAAGGAAAGCTAGATGATAGAGGAGAAAAGTATATTTTCATAGGCTATGATGCAAGAACAAAAGCCTACAGACTCTACAACCCAATTAGCAAGAAAGTTGTAATCTCAAGAGATGTTGATTTCGATGAAGCAGATCATTGAAGTGGACAAAGAAAAAAGAATGTCAAAGAACATTTTTAAAGACAAAGCTCTTCAAGAACAAGCACCAACACGAATGAAGATCCAGATCGACTCCTCCACCAAGTCCGGTTCCAATAACTCCAGCAGCAGCTCCTCAACGAAGCTCCTACAAGAACACGAAGGCTTAGTGATGTCTACAACACTACTGAACCAATACAAATGGTAGATGATTTTACATTGTTTTGCCTTTTAGCGGATGTGATCCAATCACATATGAAGAAGCTGCTCGTGAAAAGAAATGGCAAAAAGCCATGGATGAAGAAATAGAAGCAATCAAGAAAAATGATACTGGAGCTCATTGATTTGCCAAAAGGACACAAGACAATTGGAGTAAAGTGGGTGTACAAGACAAGACGAATCAAGAAGAAAAGTTGAGAAATACAAGGCAAACTTGTTGCAAAAGGCTACAAGCAACAACAAGGTATTGACTATGATGAAGTATTTGCACCAGTTGCAAGGATTGACACCATCGGACTTCGATTGCTTTAGCACTCGAACAAGTGGAGAATCTATCGGATGGATGTAAAGTCAGCTTTTCTCAATGGATACCTGGAAGAAGAAGTATACATTGAGCAACCCCAAGGATATGTGAAGAAAGGCCAAGAAGATAAGGTATACAAGCTAAAGAAAGCATTGTATGGCTTAAAGCAAGCACCAAGGGCTTGGAACATGAGGATTGATGCATATTTCCATGACGCTTCATAAAGAGTCCATATGAACACACCTTATATACAAAGATAAATGGAGATGGAGATATCATGTTCATCTGTCTCTATGTGGATGACATGATTTTCACAGGCAATAATCCGGGTATGTTTGAAGAATTTAAGAAGGCCATGACACAAGAATTTCGGATGACGATATTGGAAAGATGTCATATTTTCTTGGAATAGAGGTAATGCAAGCAGATGAAGGAATCTTCATTTCACGAAGAAGTATGCAACAAGTACTCAAGAAGTTCAAGATGGATCGTTGCAAGGCAATAGAAACACCACGAGATGCAAATGTGAAGCTGAGACATGATTCAAGAAAACCGTCAACCCTACTTTTACGAAGCTTGATTGGAAGTTTAAGGTACTTAACTTTCACAAGACCGACATCATGTATATAGTAGGTGTCGTCCAGATACATGGAAGAACCAAAGCGAGTCACTTCATCGCAGCAAAGAGGATTCTAAGGTACATAAGAGTACAACTTCTCAAGGTCTTTCTATACTCGTTAGATAATCCAAGCTGGTTGGTTACACCGATAGTGATTATGGGGAGACCTAGATACAAGAAAAAGTACTTCAGGGTCGTATTTCTTATTGGATCTGCAGCAGTTTCATGGTCGTCAAAGAAGCAATCAATCTGGCGCTTTCATCATGTGGCATATATTCGCCATTATGTCGTGCCAAGCATATGGTTGAGAAATCTTATGCAAGAGATGCATCATCCACAAAAGGATCCTACAACCATATATATTGACAACAAGTCGGCGCTCTCTCTCGCGAAGAATCCATGGCCCACCGAACTAACACATTGACACAAGTACCACTTTATACGACAGATGTGAAAACAACAATGTGAAGTTGGCATCTTGTCAAACTAAAGATCAGATTAACATTTTTACCAAGCCACTCAAGACTGAAGTATTCAAGAGATTAAAAGCACAACTCGGCATGACAAGTCGTTTGAGGGGGAGTGTTGAAGTTCAAACACCGACTTGTAGGTCCAAACTCAAAGTCGGTTCAGTTCGAAGCTTCATGAAGATGGTAGAACACTGAGAAATTTCAAGAAGATTGTAGAAAGAGATAGAGGTGGCTGTTGAAGAAGATTGTAGAAGTTGGTAGCGGCTTCACGAAGCTGGTAGAAAGAAATCGAGGCGGTTTCAAGAGTCGGTCCAGTATGAACAGAAATATTGTAGAAGTTTGAAGAAACAGCAATGGCGGTCTTTATGTCTATATAAAGGAAGCCTAGTCATGTTGTGTTGTCGGTGTGTGTGAGTTAGAGAGAAGAAAGAAAGTTAGTGGGAGAAGAGAAGGAGAGTAAGTGGATAAAGGTGTTGAAACACCTTTATCATACGTGAGCAACAAAAAGGAAGAGTGGAGAGAGAGAGCATAAAGGGCAGCCATTAAAGGTGAGGAGAGAGAAATAGAAAGAGAGAAAAGTGGTGTAGCATTTTGTTTGTAAGCTTTTTTATTAGAGAAGTGATTTTTGTGGTGTTTGTTTTTTAACACCTCTTCTTGTATACACTGTGAGTGGTCACACCACCCCCGCCCGGGCGGGGCCGACGCCCGGCGCCCCCGCGCGGCGCGCGGGGGGGGGGGGGGGGGGGGGGGGTGCGGGGGGCGGGGGGGGCGCGGCGGGGGCGGGGGGGGGGCGGGGGGGGGCGGGGGGGCGGCCCCGGGCCGCGGCGGGGCGGAGGGGGGGGGGGGGGGGGGGGGGGGGGGGGGGGGGGGGGGGGGGGGGGGGAGCGGGGGGGGGGGGGGGGGGGGGGGGGGGAGAAAAAAAAACAAAATGCGGGGGGGGGGGGGGGGGGAAGAAAAAAAAAGAGACGAGACAACGCAGAGCGGGGCAATACTACAAGACAAAAAAAAAAAAAAAAAAAAAAACCCCCCCCCCCGATTTAAAACCGGGGGGCAATTGAATTTTTAAAGGTCAACCCTTAAAATTTTGCCTACCCGCTGTTTTTCACGTTTCTATTTTTCAAAATTGTGGATGCATACAATTCGAAAAATGCATCTCGTGTGAGAGGTTAGAAAAAGAATATCCGTTGATTCTCCATAGTTTCATGTAGGCTTGAATTATCTGTGTAACCTATTTTTGGTTGAATTGTAGCTTTCATTTGGTTGAAATTTTACCTGTTAAATGATCGACCTTGAAGCTTCAACCTGCTGATGTGAGAAATAAGGTTTTGAGTCTTTTTAACTCGACTTCATAAGATTATCTTTGAATGAACTTATAACCGATTATAACTGAAATTACTCTGTATTTTTATACTGTACAATTTTGGTAGAGTTTCTTGTTGCCTAATGGTCTTGTAATTGGAAGTTGGCTATTTGTTTGATGTTTTGTATACGAGTAGTAGTTAATTGTTGGGTTCCATTGTGGGACCTTAATGTGCATAAATAACCAGTTTATTATCAGTTTAGACTGACCTGTTAGCCTGCCATCTCTTTGATAGACTGTTGTTCCAAATGACATATCGATTACTGTTGCCCAAATAATTTCAAAATTTACAGATTTTCATGGGGACCTTCTTATGTTTTAGTTTTATGTAGAGAGCTATGATTAGTAAATGGTATGAGGAACTTATTTTTTTCATTATTTAGTTGATACATCAAGTTGACTTCCAGATCAAACTTTTCTCAACTCTGGACTTCTTTTTCTTTGACTTAAAGTGGGAAGAACAACAGAAAACCAAGGGAAGCTTTATCAGTCGGGATCTCCTTAAGGGGGCGTTTGGTTCTGCAATTCTGTAGAATCGGGTTCAGAATCATGTTTCTAAGGAATTATGAGTCTACGGAATTAGGTTCTGTAGAATCATATACTTAAAAAAGTCGGTGTTTGGTTACCCTGATTTTGGCAAGTGAATCTGTCAGAGTCAGCATTTGGTTACCCTGATTCTGAAAGTGAATCTGTCAGAATTAGCGTTTGGTTACCCTGATTCTGAAAGTGAATCTGTCTGAAAACTTGTTTGGTTACCCTGATTCTGAGACTGAATCTGCTTTGTTATTTTATTTGATTAACCAAAGAGCATAACAATAATTTACAAAATTCAATACATTAACCATGAAATTATTGAGACACATTTATTGGTCAAGATTAAATATCACTAATTAAACATGATCCCATTAGAACCTAGTTATGGGTTCCAACTTCAAACTCAGTACAGTTGTTAACGAATTCATCCTAAGTTTTTTGAACCCATGGTTGGTAGTAAGTTTTGGTGAAAGTGATGTTACTAGGGTTTAAGGTATTTGATCCTCTGGCATTAAAATGGTTTGTTTCTTGGGTTTTAATTAATTATCAATAACTTATTAAATAATCTGTAATAATTCTTATTCTGGGTAAGCTTCTTGAAGGCAAACTTCCGGAGCTTTTCATAGGAAGAGAAGGGAAATCAACCATATCACTCAATATGGGACAATCACATGTGTAAGAAGCTCACACACCCATGAAGACGTTAGCTTTATCTGGGTAGTAAACAATCTATACCAAATATTTGAATGTTCAATAATTTCAAGTTTTCAACTTAAAATTGAACATGATTCAAAGAGTGAAGATATCCATTTATTCAAGAGTGCTATCTTTGTGAACCAATGCAGTTCTCTTTAAAATCATTGAAGAAGCAATACTGGAAGTACATTACAATTTGTCAACCTAATCCATAAACTTAAGCAACTAATCTAATCCAATCCATCAATCTTATTTACTTATAATAACATAATCCATCAACTTAAGAAAGTTATTCCTTCCAACTTGCACTAACAATTTTTTTGATTGTGTGTGAGTGCTGCTAAAAGGAAAAAAATTTGTATTTTAGACAATGATAAGCCAGAGACATTGCCTCCTCCAACAAGACATAGGTTACACGATTCCTAAGGCACAAAGAAACAACTCAAATAATGAGAACCACCCACACACTTCTCATTCACCCTCTCTCTCTTATCTCCATTTGTATCTAAGCATAGTTGACTCCATTGAATGGAATTAGTATTTAAAAAATTATCTCAGTCTGAACGAAAACTACAATAAACTGGAAAGCCTCAATTACCAGTCAAATAAAAAATTGTGGGGGTGAGATTATTTACATTGAATTCTTCATCAATACATTTAGTACTTATCATCCCTTCCACTCAATTCTTGCAATATGAAAATATAAAAATTTAACAACCAGAAGGGGTGAAACAGAGGGCACTGTTGGAGTTTCTTGCAAGTGTGGTAGATATTTATTGTCCTTATGGAGTAGGGCTGGTGGGACTCACACTAGAGGCTAAGATCCTTCTAATGATCGTTTACATGCTGCATATCATAGAAAGAACCAACAAAGGGTTGGTTGGGATTATTGTAGTCAACCATTCAACTAGAAATTGACAACCAAATTCTTAATAAATGAAGTGCTACTCAAGTGTGGCCAATCATGTCCATATCAAATCAAAACAATAGGACCAAACCAGTCAAGTTGAAAAAACTATCTTTTCTTCTTACTCTTTGTTCATGATATAAGGTCTGTTTATTGGGTAACAGATTCCTTAGCCTGACCAATAAAACACCAATTGTTTGATCAAATACTGCTGTACAACTCAAACGTACAAGTGATGAGAATGTCATAATGCTTCTGTTAGTCCTAATTTATGTTTTTCCCATAAAATAAAGTGCATTACATCGTCCTGTAAATTCTGGGCAAAGAATTTATTCTTAAATGAGAAAAACCCAACACAATAGGCTGAAAGAAATTTGAACAGAAGAATCAACATACATTGAACTGCAACAAAAGCGTTTCTTGCCAGGGCTAAAGAGATTCTCTTCACCATAGTGGAAGAAGAGAACTTGGTTCTTAGACTTCCACTGTTGTTAAAATAAAAAAAACATCCATTTTTAAAATAATGCCATTCATTCCCACTCACATGCAAACCAGCTCAATAATACATCTTTCCAAACAGGTTCAGAGTTTACAACCTCTCCTCCCCACTCTATCATGGAAGCACTCTCTGCCAAGTATGAGAAGAGGAAGGAAGGCCAGTAGCCTAACACATAGTCACTCCCAAATTGCATCCACCAGTTCCCTTCTTTTGGGTCCTGCATTGCCATAGGAGAATAAATGAATTTACAGATTCAAGGCAAAAAATTACAGCAACTGCATACCATCCATGTATACCATGCAGCTCATCTTGACAAGAATTCGAAATGGGAATGACTGGGGTTCCATGAATCCCTGCCAGAATCAATCGGTCCCAAAATCCATAGCATCAGCAGTGACTGAACCCAACCTGGATAGCCAAATAACCAACTTTATAGCCATAAGTGAGGTTGTACATTTTTTGAGCCTAGTGCTAAGTATGACCTTAGATGAGGCCTATTGGAGGGCTAGGATACATATCATTGGCACCATGTAGCTGAGACTTCCCTGATTTCACTGGGGCTATTCTCTTCCCTCTTACCTTCACTTTCAATTCTCATTTATCACCATTTATTCTTTCTATCCATCTCATGTTTTCTATCTAAGGTAGTGTACACCGCATAATATATAGGTGGGGCAGAGGGGATCAAACATAGCAGGACATGTGGGGAATAAGTGAACAAGAGGACATAAGGACAGATGGCAAGGTCTCAATTGAGGGGGGGGGGGGATGTTGGTACCCACATTTACGTTGGGATTTTTGGCAGGAGAAAAAAGAAGGTAGGATTTGTTATAGGCATACAGGCTACTTTTTCCAAGTCTTGACATTTTGATTCAACATGAGATCCAAAGGACAAGCCCCAGCTCTAGAAAGTATACTCAATGTTACTGCAATTACAAAAAATTTCATGCTCTAACCCTTATCTAAGCAAAGAATTGCATGCTTTAGCTATGGAAATTAAGTCTATTCTTTATAACATGATCAAACCTTAGAATTGCTGACACAGGGTTTCTGCAGCTCCTCTAGTCTGAAATCGACAAAGTCCAATAAAAATCCGTTTTCATTTCTAAGAGAAAGCTTATAATCTTCTACCATAGCTTCAGAATCAGCAACAGCATCTTCTCTATATTGATCTGCACAATCAAAAAAGAGAGAGAGGCCAGTAGCACCAACTTAATGCTTAAATGACAATGACACATTTATTTAATGAAAATATACGTCATAAACAAATAACATGAAAGCTGCCATAGACATTAAAAGTAACATTTTATGACTAACTGATGGTGTAGAAATGCAAAATCAAAGGGGAATGAAGGGCATCCTCAGAGTCATGAAGAAGCATGCAACCAATGCATGGATAAATATGTCAAAGATGAAAATCTTACCAGCCAAGTTGTGAAGGGCATCCTCAGAGGCTTTTAGTTGAGCTTCTTTCTTTGTTTTCCCCACCCCAGTACCTACCTTCTCCCCAGCAAACACAACCTAGAACATATATCAACCAAGTGAGCTTCCTTGGATGCATTGACATACAACAGGACTCCTGGATCAGCAGTGACTGAACCCAACCTGGATAGCCAAATAACCAACTTTGTTTTGCCACCTAACCAACTCTGTTTGAGAGGAAACTTGGCATGTGAGCAGGGACCTCAGTATATCTTCCTAAAAGTTCCAACACACTCTGCTCTGCAACATGGCAAGCGTATGCATCTAACAGGGTTTGGTTATGACTGCCACACCAGCAAGCATATCTCTCAATTATTCAACAGATTCAAACAAATGAAGTTCCAATTAAAATTAGCTCTTCTTTTGTATTGCCATAGATAAGAGCAACAAAAATACACATAAATGTACAAACTAACAGCAGAACATCTACCGCAATTACAAAGCCGAAAAAGCTAACAAACTTCCTCTCATGTTTCTTCTCTTGAAAGGTCCAATACTGAAAGCCCTATCAGCTGAGACAGTCTAATTAAAGTTCCACATAGACTCAATAGTAGCAAGACTACTGAAGCATACCACCTCAGATTGACTTAATGCATTCAAATGTGATCCTTATCATGAGCAATTTGCAAATCAAACTCAAAATTATATCTCAAGCAAACACCTCAGTTTAACAATATCTGAATGTAAAACCAATTGCTATAAAAAGGGCAACCTTCAAATAAAAGCTACAATTAATCAAGAAGTAACCATTACAAAATTCAATAACATGACTGATGCTTAATAATAATCATCATTATCAAATACAAGCTACATTACTTTCTCTAAATAGTAATCATCATTTTCAGAAAGATAATAACAACTTTGAACAAAAACTTATAAGTTCAACTCTTATTTGTCTCCCTCTCGTACATAAAAATTAATTTTCTTTTAATCATAAAAGCAAACTAATACTAAAACTGTTAGTAATAGGAGCCTAACTGATAAATGTCAGCATTCTAGCTTTTATAACACTAAAGATTCATAGTGCATTGGATTTCGTTATATGGATTGCTAAAAACAAAGAGATTAATCATAAAAAAAAAAGGTGTCATAGTGTAAAGTGATGGGAATAGAGGTTACAGCAGATGTCTTCCATGGTTTCTGAAATTGATTGATTGTCATACCAAACAGCATAATCATCAATCAGTATTGAATAAGAATCATAAGGCCCCAAAAATTTTCAAAATAGGCCAGCTCATAAGCTTCCTAACATTACCAGGAAGCACTTCAACTAAACAATCAAGAGATTTGAACATGGTAGGTCATAAGCTCCTACACTATACCTTGTGCTTACAAATCTTCAAAGGAAATCTGTCAGGATCTATTAAAAATAAACCAAGACTTAGGATCTTATACCTGTGATTTGGTAGAAGTCGAACCACAAGAAGAAGCAGGACCAGCGCCGAACAAGAAGAAGATGCAGGACCAGGTTGAACTTGCGATAGAAGAAGATGCAGGACCAGCGCCGAGATGTTGCAGAAGAAGAAGCTTGACACTGAACTTGCGATTCACCTCAACGATGGAGCTCAATGATGAGGTTCCGTGACAGATGTTGATTTTGAAGAAGAAGAAGCTCAGCCTGCAACTTGCGATACGGCAGCAAGAGCTCAACGATGAAGCTGAACCAAAAGTTCACCAAAACAGAGGCAACGTTTTGTAGAAATGGGAAGAAGAAGATAACACTGAAAAATGGAAGCCAAATCACTCTCGCGATGGAGCCCAAGGATGAGGTTCGCGTGATAATGGTGCTCGGCGACAGAAGAAGACCCTGCGAGAACGAGAACCCTAGACAACAATTTCACGATAATGGTGATTCCGTTTTAATCACCCATATTTATATGTGGGTTCGATTTGGGTGAGTCTATTTGGAAACCACCTCAAGTGATTTTTAGGCTAAAACGTGAATTCCAGGTGATTCATGGAATCACCTAGATTCCGACTCAATTTTTAACCAAATACGTTTTTTTTGTTGGACTCATGATTCCCTGGAATCTGATTCCAGGGAATTGCGGAACAAAACGCCCCCTAAAGCTGTTCTGAGGTCTCACCTCACTGTTCCATAGTCTCCTTACTCTAATCCCATTAACTTCCTACGTCCCATAATAAAGTCATAAATCTTGTGTGGATCAGCAAGAGACTTGGACACACTTTCCTTTTCCATGCATCTTTTACCCAACCAGTCAGTTTTGGAAATTCCCAATTCTCTCATAGGTTTCAAAACATAGCCTGAAAAGTAATTAACTGACCTTCTCCACAAAATCACCCCAGAACTTGGCATGTGCACGCTGGTAAGGATCAGAGGGTAACAGAGGAGATTTGTCTTTGGAGATAGCATCAATGTATGCACTATGATCGAGATTCACCAGATGGGTTTCCCATTATGGATCAAAACATGGATTTTCTTGTGGATTGGGTTCATCTGCAGAAGCAGAGGACTTTTATCCAACAGGTTTTCGGTCTTCTCTTCATATTTGATTCCTTTCTCAGCCAAGGCCACTTTCACTCTCATCCCAAAAACGCTAGCAAAAAAATTCAAGAGAACAAACTCCTCTGCCATTATTTAGAAATCCACAGAGAACCAAAGAAATCAAAACACCAAAATATGGGGGTGATGGTATGTGAGAAAAATAGTGTAGCAGAGCACACACATATATTGACTTGGTACTTGGAAACTATATATTTTTACGGGGGGGAAAAATTCTTGATAGGTGGCACAGTTAGAACAGTGAACTAGGAAATTCTTAGGGCTACAAGTCAGTTTCCAACAGCAGCTTGGTTTTTCATTCCCCCAAAAGTGTAGTGGCATGGTGAATGCAAATTCACAGGTACCTTGAGGACCTTGTTTGGCATGACTCATGAGATCTCAATCACTTTTCCATCAGACACAGTTGGAATCTAATTGCAGAGGTTGAACATAATATGACAATGATTGAAAGTTGACAAGAAATTCTGATAGAGATTTGGCTATGTGAATCATAGGGGTGGGTCATATTGGCATCTCTCTGTTTATTTCATTTTCCTTCCAAGAAATGATTTTGCTACTGTATATTATAAGATCTTTTTTGGTAAAAAAATAAATTCTATTAAACCATACAGCTGTGAGAAACATTGAAATCTGTATTCAAAATATCCAGCTAATGACCAATTAGTCAGAACCTCTACCAACATGGCCAGTCTAAACAAGTAATCAACCACACTATTGGCTTGGAACAGATTCAAATATATAAGATACGACAGATTCCTGTAAAAAAGATTTAACAAGCAATATAGTTAAAATCTTAGATTTAATAGGAGAAAGCCTCTTAATCTGCTGAATCAAATCATTTATCTGATTCCACAATATATTTCCAAAGTTTCATTTAACAGGTTTAACACTCATTTGGATATCCAAAGCTTCACCAACTACACCGATTTCCACTAGAAATCACAAGCTTCAGCTTTCCATGACAATCTCTAAGCATAGCACCCATACCACCTCAATTCTCCTCTTTTGCCCAAGCCACACAAATCAAGAATTGTAGGGGGCTTTTGGATTGTCCCACCAAATGGTGCTGGCTCACGTGACTGCTCAGGCTGTACAGACCCAAGCTCAGATGCACCGTCAAGTTGAATATCCATCTTCTCTATCAGCTCCTGCAGCTTCATTGGCATCACAGCATCCATCCTTTCCTTCCAATGCTACTACGCAGGAGCATGCACATTATCATTAGATCCCAAAAGTGCTATAAGGGAACCATCAGATGTGTCTAATTCTGATCATAGATCCCAGCCTGTTATTGCTGATAAACCTGCGGAGGATGGCTACAATTGGCCAAAATATGGGCAGAAGCAGGTCAATGGCAGTGAATATCCTTGTAGCTACTACAAATGTACTCATCTCAATTGTCCTGTAAAGAAAAAGGTTGAGCGTTCTCTTGATGCCAAGTCACTAAGATTATCTACAAAGGCCAGCACAATCATCAACCACCTCAATTGAATAAACGTGGGAAAGAAAATGGAAACTTGCACTATCAGAGGAATCCTGACTTTAGTTCTCAGTTATACCTTGGAGATTTAAGCAGATCAAGTGAGACTTTTGCCTGCCTCTTCGCTGTCTAGGAGAGATCAGGAATCAAGCCAAGCTACACATGACCAATTATCTAGTTCAAGTGATGGTGGTGAAATGGGTAATTCTGAAACAAGAGCATATGAAAGGGATGACATCGAACCTGATCCTAAGAGACGGTAATTTTTCTTCTGAAGACATGCATCGAACCTTATTCTTATTGGTTAGTCACAGGAAGGTGCAGGCTTCTCACAGCTGCCTTCTTCACACAAAACAGTCACAGAACCCAAGATTATTGTGCAGACAACCACTGAAGTAGATCTTTTGGATGATGGCTATAGGTGGCGGAAGTATGGCCAGAAAGTGGTCAAAGGGAATCCTCACCCAAGGTTGTAAATCTGTCTCTTTTCTGTATAGCTATTAAAATTAGGAAGTTATTGCTGCTACATTACATCTCTTGTAACAAACCACTGCACATTGTGTTAAGATTTGCAAATTGCTCTGTTGTAATGACTGGTCATTACAGCTGTGTCACTTGAAAAGGAAATGAAAGGAGAATGAATGTTTGGAGGGAAACAACCCCAGTTATAGACATTGGTTTCTCATTTTACTGGATTTTGATGGAAGAAATTTCAAAATTTTTCTTGGATGGTCATGGCTTTTCAAATATCTCCTTTATTTTTTTGCAAATTTAGCAAGGTTTTCATACAAGTCCTCATAAAGCATGCTAAGCCTAGAATTTCCACAATTTCTTTTATTATAAATTATAAACCATGTAATCAAGAGTTTTAGACATGTTATAACCATTTTTAGCCAATGTCGCCCACAACTTATACAGATTTATTAATGACTTTTCACATTGTGGGGCCACTTTTTTATATTTTACATATCCTACGAGAAGAGGGATATGTGTTGAAAGAAACGATTGTGGTGAATGGCTTATTGATCCATGATCTCAAGCCCTCTATTTATAATTAAGTGGAAAGTAGACTATTACAAGGAATAGAAGTTTACATGAATGCAAACTCTAATATAACTCCTATACAAACTCTTATTAGACTCCTAATAGAATCCAACACTCCCCCTCAAGTTGAGGCATAGATATTAGTCATGCCCAACTTGCCTACAATAGGAAGGAAATCTCTTTCTTTCAAACCCTTAGTGAAAACATCTGCTACTTGGTCTCCAGATCTTACAAAAGGCATGCAAATAAGCCCTTGTTCCAACTTTCCTTTGACAAAAAACCTGTCAATTTCAATGTGGTTAGTTCGATCATGTTGCACTGGATTATTAACAATATTAATAGCAGACTTGTTGTCACAATATAACATCATAGGGTTTGGAGCTTGGACTCCAATATCTTTCAGCAAGCCTTTCAACCATAGTAGCTCACAAACTCCACGAACCATAGCTCTATATTCAGCTTCGGTACTAGATAAAGCTACCACATTCTGTTTCTTACTTCTCCAAGAAACTAGATTACCTCCAACAAAGGTACAGTAACCTAAAATTGACTTCCTGTCTGGAGATCCAGCCCAGTCTGCATCAGTGTATGCTTCTACTTTTAGATTATCGGTGGGTGATAGAAGTATTCCTTTTCCAGGAGTTCCCTTCAAATACTGTAGTATTCTGGTAACAGCTTTCATATGAGCTAAATATGGATCATGCATGAATTGGCTCACTATCCCTACAGCATAAGCGATGTCTGGCCTGGTGTGGGACGAGTAAATAAGCTTCCCTACCAGCCTTTGGTATCTTCCTTTGTCCACTGGTTCTCCCTCTTTTTCTTTAAGTTTAGCTCCAGCTTCAATAGGGGTATCAACTGGTTTACACCCCAACATTCCCACTTCTGATAATAGATCTAGGACATACTTTCTTTGGGATAGGAATATACCTTTATTTGATCGAGCCACCTCAATCCCTAAGAAATATTGTAACTTCCCTAGATCTTTAATTTCAAACTCTCTGCCGAGAAAGTCTTTCAACTTTTGAATTTCTTCACCATCATTCCCTGTGATGACAATATCGTCTAAATAAACAATGAGAAGTGTGATGTTAGTACCTGACTTCTTGACAAATAGTGTATGATCAGCATTGCTTTGCTTGTACCCAATAGAAGTCATTGCCTTCAGAAGGCGTCCAAACCAGCATCTAGGAGACTGTTTTAACCCATATATTGACCTCTTCAACCGACAGACTTTCCCTGCAGTATTGTCATCGGAAAAACCATATGGGATTTCCATATAGACCTCTTCTGCTAACTCCCCATGTAAGAAGGCATTCTTTACGTCTAGTTGGTGCAAGTTCCAGTGTTTGTTCACAGCTACAGACAACGAGAACTCGACGGTATTTAGTTTCGCAACAGGGCAAAGGTCTCCTGATAATCAATCTCATAGGTCTGGGTAAACCCCTTTGCAACTAGTCTAGCTTTCAACTTGTTGACTGATCCATCCATATTTTGTTTAACCACCACAAATACCCATTTGCAGCCCACTGGTTTTTTTCCTAGAGGAAGTGTAATCAGCTCCCAAGTGTCATTTTTCTTCATTGCCTGCATTTCCTCTACCATAGCTTCCTTCCATTTCTTATCAGCATAAGCTTCCTGCCAACTTTTAGGAACAGATGACAGAGAGGATATAAAAGCATGGTAGGAGTCAGACAAAGAGTTATAAGAAACATATTTAGCTATGGGATGTTGAGTACAAGATCTGACCCATTTTCTAACAGCAATAGGAAGATTGGAAGAAGATACCTCAGTAGAATCTGATTCTGGAGCAGGAGACTGAAGTGGTAACGTATCACCTTTCTCCACTTGCTTTAGCCGATTGTATTTCTTCCTCTGATAAGTCTTCACCTCCTTATTCTAATCAATCTGGTTTTGAAAGACCCCAACAGTGTGTTTCACAGGAGTGGTCTCCCCCTGGCTAGGTTCTTCACATGGTTCAGAAAACGAAGGGGGTGGATTAGAGTCCTCAATTATACTGGCCGAAGTCTCCCCCTGGTCAGGAAACTCTTTTGGGACTCTAAAGTTGTGTCGGTCTATGATAAGAAGATCTAGAGTCGGAAATAACACCTCTCCTCCAGGACTCTCCTCCTGGAGAGGTGTATAGTAAGGGTAAAACTCATGAAAAATTACATCCATAGATACAATGGTTTTCCTGGAGGGAGGATGATAACATTTGTACCCTTTCTGAGTAGCAGAATACCCCAAAAATATGCAACGTAGGCCGCGGGTAGCCAGCTTACTCTGGTGGGCTGTGATTCTGGCATAGCACACGCATCCAAAAATCTTTGGGGTAACAACAAAAGAAGAGGCTCCCTGAAGAATCTCATTAGGACATTTAAAACCAAGTAACCTACTGGGCATCCTATTCAGAAGGTAAGAAGCAGTGAGTATAGCATCACTCCAGGTCTGGTCATGTACATTCATAGCAATCATAATGGAATGGGCTATCTTTAAGAGATGCCGATTCTTACTTTCGGCTACCCATTTTGGGCAGCCATATCAACGCAACTGGTCTGATGTATTATGCCAGAGTCAAGAGAGATATCTTTGAAATTCACCATCAATATACTCGGTGCCATTGTCACTACGAAGGATCTTTACAATGGCATTGAACTGAATTTTAATCATATTATGAAAATCACGAAAACATCGGAAAACCTCATTTTTTTGTTTTAAAAGATAAATCCATGTAGAACGAGAGTGACAATCAATAAAAGTAACAAAGTACCTATGGCCAGTAATAGATACACGTCGGCAGGGACCCCACACATCAGTATGAATTAGCATAAAAGGAATAGGTCTTCTATTATAAAGAGAATGTAAATAAGTAGAACGAGTCTGCTTTGCAAAAATGTACGCTTCGCAAAAAAAATTATCCTCATTATAAGAAACCAAATCAGGAAATATTTTCTTAAGAGTTCCTAGAGGGGGGTGACCTAGCCTACGGTGCCACTGATGAAGGTCTGATTTTACCGAATGGACCGGATTAGAAGATGTAGTCAAAGCAGACGCAGATTCTCCAATCGGCTCAAGCAAATAAAGTCTATTGTCTAGTTTACCACGTCCAATCTCCTTCCCCGTGACCAGATTCTGGAGGACACAATAAGATGGGAAAAAAGTCACTTTACAATTCAAGTCATGTGTAAGACTACTGATAGAGAGCAAGTTACTAGAGAAAGAGGGAACATGTGAAACTTTAGACAAAGAAAGTGATGGAGAATGCTGAATGGTTCCTTTTCCGGAAGTTGGAGAATATTGTAAGAAATAAGAGGATAAACCTGTCATATGATTTGTGGCTCCTGTATCAATGATCCAAGGAGTAGAAACTAAAGAAGCTTAAAAGCTTGTAAAAGTTTTACCTAATATAGCAAGGTAGGAGTTGGTATGGGTAGTAGAGGAAGCAGTGGTCGAGGCTGTACCGTCAATAGTTGTCATGTTGACAAAATTATCTGCAGTTCTTCAGTCTTCAACCTTTCGAAGTAACTGAAATGTCGCATAATACAATAGCCAAACCACCCAAACAAATGATAGAATTCAAAAAATACTTATAAAGAATACTATTTTTTTCTTCTTTTCTGATTCTGATTCTGATTCTAATTCTGATTCTGATTCTGATTCTGATGACATGGAAAATCACAAACAGGTCCCTGAAAGTTTGTAAATTTACAAACCTAACCCTCAAACATAGTATTTATGTTTTCTGTTTTTCTTTTTATTTTGGTTGGGCTGATCAAAACAGAAAACATAAATACAGCAATAGTCTTCACTCTTCAGGAGTCTCTTTCAGCGGAAGTTGCAGAAGCTCCGGCAGTAGAAGCAGCAATAGCAGGAGCAGCGGCAGCGGCAGTTGCAGAAGAAGCAGCGGTAACCGATTCTAATCTATGATTCTTATCGCAAAAAGCAGCAGCAGCAAGAATTCAAGAATCGCAGCAACAGGAATTCTTGTCGCGAGAAGCAGCAAGAAGCGTGGTTCTTCTTCTCTTCTTCTTTCCTTTTTTTTCTCTCTGATCTTGGAGGTGGAACTGAAACGATAGTGCAGCGGTGCGATGGGTTTGAAAAGGGAAAAAAATTCTGCCAAACGATAGTTGCAGAATTATGGTTTGAAGAATTGATTTCTGCGATGGTTGCAGAATTAGGTCGTAGAAGAACAAGAAAAAACTGCAAAGGGTTTTGGTGAAAAAAGATAATCTTCTATGGGTTTATGGGTTTGAAGAAAGAAAAAAATAGAAGAAGATCCTAATCGAATTCAGGCTCTGACACCATGTTGAAAGAAACGATTGTGGTGAATGGCTTATTGATCCATGATCTCAAGCCCTCTATTTATAATTAAGTGGAAAGTAGACTATTACAAGGAATAGAAGTTTACATGAATGCAAACTCTAATTTAACTCCTATACAAACTCTTATTAGACTCCTAATAGAATCCAACAATATGAATGAATAAAAATCTCAACACACTTTCCCTCCCAAAAACTTTTGAATATTGTGAATTTGAGTTGATATTTAAAACCCAATTTTCTGTGACTGCACTGTTGTTTGGTTTTCTAGCTGACATTGTTAGTGTTTTCTTTTCTCTAGCTTCATTGGAACCACTATTAATTGCCATATACACCCTCTTATGAACCAAATAGAAGCAGATGTCCAGATCTCCCTGACTCCTTTTTTTTATTATTCCACACTATAACTCTCTCTTTGAGGCAGCTGATATGTCTTTCATTTGCCCAAGAAGCCAAGATTGAGGTCCATTTTCCATTATTATATCCCTGGTCAGTTCTGCGCTCAATAAAATCAATTAGAAGATAAGTGTCTATACATGGCTAAGATGACACCTTGGAAAAGGTCGGTTCTAAACTGAACTCAATGTTACTATCTTTTCTAACTTTTGCATATTTTCTCAAGCTATCAAACAAGTCCTAATATCCCAAACACGTTGCTCCAACATTCAGTACTAAGACATTTGCACCTCTATTGTAAACTCTAATCCTACTTCCTACCTAGCCCATCCTCTGGTGTGTGCTGAAATTCCTGACAATGAGTTGGAGGTTTATATTTTCATTTCTTATACAAATTTCTATCCATCATGACTTTTGAGTATTTGCTAACTCTATGGCATTTTGATAACTAGATAAAATAGATTTTGTTGTTCACATCCTTAATTATGTTTTGCTACTTGAAGCTCTAGGGAAATTGCTGCATTGAAACACTAATGACAGCCATGATATATCTTAAACATTTCCCTTATGCTTCTACATTTTCACTCTTGCATCAGTGGCTGACGCCGAGTAATCTAGAGGTGTGCCATATGATATGCTCTTTTGGTATCGGCAATACGATATGTGCTTTAGATGAGAAACTCATGCGATTAGGATAGAATCGAATGAAACTATATCAGATTGACCTCAGTTTAACAATCAAAATGAAGCTTTTTCGTCATCTTTATCATATGATTTCAAACCAGCCCGATAAGATCGGATCAATCCGGTTGGGTCTGCTTCGATCCTTGCCGTGTCACACAGAAACCGATCCCCTACTGTTAACATCAATTAGTACGAATTTGAGTCGGTCTCATTAGAGTTGGAGACAATTGGTTAGACGACGGCTACTTCACTTATTAGAATAGTATTAGCAGCTATCTCAGAATGGAATAGAAAGAACGAGAACAGCCCCGTTCAACAGATTATTGAGATGGCACAACATTTAACTCCCATATTAGCTCTCTTCTAACACTTTATGTCAATATCTCAATCTTTTCTTCTAATAATTTCTATTTGTTTAAAAAGAAAAGCTTAAGTAGAGCTAAAAATTATTTAAGTCAAATCATGTATCATTAAAAATCTATACTCTGTTTCAATCTAATTACATTAAGAGCAAAACGTCCACGTGCATTTGCACGTGCGTTTTTACATTATATATATATATATATATATTACGATCCTCAAGAGGTAAGGAATCTAATTAGACAAAGGACACACGAAGGAGGGGCATGGTAAATGACAAAAATACCCCTAGGGCATTTAGCCAGCCCTTGCAGCTGCATGCTCAAGGGCCAAGGGGGCTCTTTAGGCCAATTATTGGGCCTGCTGACCCTAGTTATCAAAGGGCCAGGACGCCTAGGCATTGACTAGCAAAGCTTCGGTGATGCCTCGGCAACACCGAATTGGATGCTAAACTGAGAAAAGTCTGACTTCATACGCGCAGGAAACTATCACCAGAAGATCTCCTTTTTCCCGCTTGGCCCTATCACCCCGTAATAATACAAATATATAATTCCAAGATCCAAATAC
Source organism: Hakea prostrata (assembly GCF_041222555.1). NCBI lineage: Eukaryota > Viridiplantae > Streptophyta > Magnoliopsida > Proteales > Proteaceae > Hakea > Hakea prostrata. Next base: position 14,779,766 of record NC_142600.1, on the reverse strand, counting down.
CAGAATTCAGACTAGGTTAGGCAGTACGTTATACAGGGGTAGACCATTATATTCAACTTTGAGGGGAGAAGGAAGCTGACACAGTGACTTCTTTCCAACATCTCAATATATACTGAATTACCTCTGAAGATATGACTATTACACAATCACACCCATCGATTCAATTGGGAAAAGTGAGGCCACAGCACTAAGATAGATCCACTTTGTGGCACTGGTTCGTCTTCCACAGTACTAACTTTAGGTTAGAGTGCAAACAGGTTGTTGATCACCATGTGTGGGTTCTGTTGCAATCCCTGTGATCTGCAATTTTCACTGTTTTATTTTGGTATAGTTTCTCTTGCAGGCCCCATAAAAGGTTTCCACATGGTGACAGATAAATTTATTTCTTATGTATTTATCCTCTGATATTCATCATCTAGCCTAGAGAGTTTCTAAAACCTACTCCTAATACAAGCACCCACTTTTATCCTAATACTTCAAACTTGCCAAGGCTGTCCAAATCTTTTTTGTCTTGTGTCACCATTCACTACAACTATCAATATGCCAAACAAACGATTCAAAAACCAGTGAAAAAGAACGGGGGGAAATGACATGGCATCATGCAAAGCCATAAAATGTGTCCCTCAGATAACAAGCTCGAGAGTAAAACCAAAACAAGAGCATTATCATACTGAAGATTGAGGATCACTTAAGTAGTCAACATGATGTATCATAATCTTTGAGGAGTTCACAATCGTCAAAGACGTTTACTCTACAGTTATGGAGATGTTTGACAGAAGAGATTACATCCTGGAATAGAAGTTTCTGACGACAGTTTCCAATTTCAATAGAACTCAGGTTGGATCCACAACATATACATCATTATATGTAATAAGGATAACTTTGATATTGACATCATCACCCAGCAATCAACCTGGCATTACTGAACACTAACATAAACCATTCCATCAAAAGAAAAAACAGTCATAACAAGCTTACCATAGGTATTGGCAGATCTCTCAAGCATGAATTTACAGTTGACCAGAACTACATATGTAAGTGTCACAGCACCTTCTTCGTAAAGAGCTGCAGCAACAGCTTTCACCAATAAAACATTTGGACAGGGTAAGGTAACTGACCATATAGATGTGATTTGCAACATGAATTAGAGGTTTCACACCGAATTTTCTGCAATGAATCCAAAATTCGAAATTCTGTTGTCAGCTGTGTTACAGACGAGTCACGAAGAGCAACCCCATCAAAATGTCGTTCAGCAACCAGTTTTCCAAGCAGATTCTCTACAACATGAACATCAGAACTACTGGCAGTATCTCCAACAACATTCTCCACATCCATAAATTATGATCCTATCACACCTGTTGAAGTCATGGTGGGAGACCTCGGCGAGATCTCGCGAGATATCTCGGTTTTTTCATAAACCGAGACGAGATCAAGGGCGAGATCTGCGAGATGGGATATCTCGCTATATCTCGCCATAACTCGTCATATCTCGCCCCAAATCTCGCCATATCTCGCTGGAATTCTCAATTTTTACTAAATTTTTTGTAGATTTCAGCCAAAGTTTCACTTGCAACTACTCTTAGCACATCTACAACATCAAAGAAAGCTCAATCATCCTCTACTTGTCTTATGAACTTATGCGTTAATGACTTATATAAAACTTCTAACGGTTGTATACTTTTATTATTCTATTCTCGAAAGTTAAGATTGTAATACTCATATGAATGTTATCTTGATGACATTTAAGTTATTTGATGTATTTGATACACATGATTTTCATTTATATGCCTTAAGGTTTTATATTACATGTTATATAACCTTGCATTCTCTAATCCTATAGCATTAATGGTTTTATATTATATGTTATATAACCTTGCATTCTCTAATCCTACAGCATTTCGGTTTCACAATATGGGTAGACTTAGAAATCATACTTAGGGCTGTTTTCTCACAAATCCAAGGCCACTAGTGTGTTCAAAAGGCATCAAATAGGCTAAATACCAAGTTTTAGCCTAACTGGGACCCTAAAACCCACCGAGATGGGCTACCGAGTTGACGCCCAAAAAATGGCATATCTCAACCGAGATCTCGCCGAGATGGTCGAGATCTCGGTTTTTCATGGTAGCGAGATCTCCCACCATGGTTAAAGTGAGATGAGCATTTCCCCCAAGCTGAACTGTAGCATAGCGTAGAAGACTAACAGCACCATTTTGCTGATAAACTACAGCAGCATCTATCCATTCCAACAATCTCGTAGGAGCATATTTTCTATTGGACCTAGGTGAAGATGAATGCAAAGCTTTATGAAGCTCTACAGCATGTCCAATCCAAGAAGCCAGGGAAGATGAAGTTGAGTCAGTGACAATGACTTCAAAAAGTTCCGCAATTGAGTGAAAGATCATATGATTAAGTGATGAACCAGCTGAATGTCATAAGTTTAACTAAATCAGTGTAAAACTAAAACATCTACGAATAAGCAGCAACACAAGGATAATTTATGTTGTACAGTAAAAATAACCATATGGTACCACTAGTTAAGAGTCACTAGCTCCAATTTTTTGTCAAGAGTTTGGTAGTAGTTGAGTCATTAATAGGTAAGTGTTAGCTAATAGTTGGATGGTGCAATTAATGTTTATAACTCTTTAGAAAAGCTAGATTAAGAGGGTGAAGCCGTGAAACATATACTCATCATTTGAAATCAAAGTTACTGTGTTAGCTTTTATTCTCTATGGAGAAGCCTTGTGTTTGATCAAGGTACGTTGGTGTTCGATCCACCTTGCGGTGTGAAGCCTAGGTGACATCTAGCCCAAACCTAACCAGGACACCCTAATTGTTTTGAGATAAAGAAAGACTTGTTTGATGTTAAACCTTAATGTTAGACCTTGATTTCAGTGTTATTATCTTTGAAAGCCTTAGGAAGTCATGCCAAACATTTCCCTTAGGGTAGATCTATAATGTTTGGCCTTATCCTAACCTTGACCCGGCCAGGGACCTGTTATGTTTGTAGGTCTGAAAACCCGAAGTGGGGGAAATGAGACTTGTGGACCCTTTAGGTTGAAGACACGGTGTTTGACCCAAACCCATGGGCATTGACGATGATACCCCTCGTTTGAATACATTGTCAGTGTTTAAGGAAAATCTGCGCATCGGAGAAGATTGATTTAGTTGAAGTACCTAATGACCTCCTGTGCACAATCCGAAGGTATTCCCCGAAACTAGACTTCTTGATTGAATTGTAGAAGAAAACCTCACTCAAATTGACCTTGTATAGCCTTTCAAAACCCTACTTGAAGTAGTTGAACTAAACCTGTTTTTCTGCTGAGAAACATTTTGGTCGATCCTTTTGGTCGATACCATCGACCAAGGACCATCGACCAAAGTTCCCCAGTCAGCCAAGTTAATGATTCCATGGAATATTCCCATTCTATTTATTATAACCTCGAGCCTTGAGCCCTATTGCAATCATTTTCTCACCTGAAAACGTGGGGGGAGCTTCCCAAAGCAACTCCTTGGCTAATGTAAAGGGCACTCCACCAAAAACTCCTTGTTTATCTTTGATTCTTGTCTACATCTTTCAGACCAAGGTATGAATCACCATTCCACTCTCTATCCTACCATTTTCTATTATTTTCTATTCCTATCTTGCTGATGAGACATTGGAGATGGTGCTGCAACCTTGCAACCACCACTCCAAGTGTCTACTCATGCTCAATCCATGATTTTCTTAGCCATTCATTGATGCTATGCCTCCTCATGCCTAGCATATGTATTCTTTGATTTTTCTATTAACATCATGCCATTTTGTACCAAACTGAGTTGTATGGTATGTTATGTTCATGTTTATCACTGTTATATGATTCCAATCGAATTTCTATTAGTTCCCCTAGCTATTACATGCCATTTCCTTGTCAATGCAATCAATTCCAACTCATGCCATGATGTTTGTCACTTAAACTTGTTAGCTCAATTTGGGGCTTTTTGTTTGGACCATTGGATTGGGTTAATTTCTTGACTTATAGTGTCCTACTACTGTTGTTAAGCATTCCTCCAAGTTTCAGATTGATCCGAACACCGAAAAACCAATTTCGGATGAAAACCCCCAAAATCCACTATTCTGTCCCAAAGAGAATTTTGGTCGATCATTTTGGTCGATACCATTGACCAAGGACCATCGACCAAAGTTGTTGCTGACAGCAACCTTGGCCAGTTTTGATCCAATTGACATCCGATCTTCCCGACTTCTTCTCTAACTTATTATTGATGTTTGTTTAGGGTCCTAACAATTCTTTTGGACTAATTCTTGGTATTCTCAATTCATCATCAACTCAACCTAAGGTAAGGATGGTTATCTCCATAAACATATAGATCATCAACTTATGATTTATGTTCTTATTTATGAATAGAATCTCTTGATTACTTTTAATCTTTATAAGACTATTATATATGTGTTAGAACAGTAGTATTGAAATCTTTATACTCTTGTCATGTTACATTACTATTCTTGTTTACATATGTCTATGATGATTCATTTCATTATCATGATTTAACTTGTATTATGAAGATGTATTGGATGCATGAGAAGTGATGAACTTGAATATGTGATTGCCTATGTATAACTTGGGAATGGGGAGTGTCCCATTGACGCTTCTGTCCTTGGGCACCGGAGGGAATAGTATGGGATGTTCTCCGAAGGTGCCTATTGACTCTTTCCCGGGTTATTGGATGATATACATAGGACTGTCTAGTGGTTTGGCTAGGATGTCCCTGTAGTATCAAACCCGAATCGGAAGGGCATTGAGCCGAACGACCCGTGGTAGCAGTGGGGATTTGTGGGCACTCAAGACCGGTAACCAACCCGTGAAAGGTCATAAATTCTCATTGTGGGAGCCATTTATTGGTAGGGTTGCAAATGGATAGACTTGGGCTCACTGGCACTCAAGACCGGTAACCAACCCGTGAGAGGACGTGAGAGCTTCCCGTTTACTATTTGTGGATGACCAATAGGGTTGATGAGTCCGTAATCTGGGATTACGCTGACTCTAGTGTGAAGGATACCAGAAAGGATCGCCAGGGGCGAGGAATGGACGTATCTCGATCTGAGATGATATGACTGAGTAGATGACTTGCACTGGGCTAGGCTTTACTACATGCGCCAGTACTTATACCAAATGGTGATGTGAGAGAGCGGTGACCGATCCCTTTACCATGGTTTTTTAGATGACTTTACCGATATTCCCCTAGCATTCCCAAGATATGGAATGGGAGAGAGACAGACGACCCAAAGAAGTATGGTGCTATGACTTAAAGCATGTCTACCTTAGAGACCAGCATTCATAGAGTTAGAACCATACTTGCATCATGTGTTCCATATCATATTGCATCATATTATGGCTTGTATCATATGGTTTATATTTTATGGAATGACTACCTTGCTGAGTTCTTTTGAACTCACTCATTTTTGTAACATATTTTGTTAGACTTTTCTACAGGTACTACCACTTGTTGGATGTGTGGCGATCAACCCTCTGGAGGCCGCGTTGAAAACTTGTATCATACTGGTAGCGATGAACCAGTTGATAAAGACGAGTAGACCGAGATCGAGACTTGTTTGTAGCAGTTCAGTTTTATATTTGTGTGTTAGGGATGGGATGTCGCCTCATTCCCTTTTTAACCTTTTTTTCTTTTTTAATTGTCGGGACTATAGCTTAGTTGTTTCACTTGTTATTTGGTGAATCGATTGTAACCTTTACTTTTAGTTGTTTCATCTTCCGCTAATATTATAGGATGGGTTTCCTCCCTCCTTTTTACACTTGATTGTTTATCCTAATTGAATCATTTCCGCACTCTGATGTTATTTGTGAATTCTGCTGAAATCTTTTCTCGACTTTTATTATTAAATTATTTGGATACAAAGAATTGTTCTTTCTTTTGATTAAATTATTGTGTTAAGTGACAATTATCGTTCCTAAACTTAATCGGCGGGACCGTAATTCACTCCCCGGGTAATCCAGATAGGGTACCCCTTGGTGGATTTAGGTCGGGATGTGACACCAAGTGTTATTTTGTTGTCCTTATTGTTCTCTCATTTTTGTTATAATATCATTCCCTCACTCCTCCGTCTAGCAATAAGCCCATCTAGTTCTTAATATTCTATTTCGGTTACTACCTTACCTGGAAGTACAAATTTGTCCCTTTTTTTTTAGATGTTATCCTAGAGTCATCATTGTGATAGCATTCTAGATTTCAGCTTGCTTCACAGCTGAATTCTGTCTCACTCTTAAGACTGTCAAATCTGAATTTCCTTCCTATGAAAAGATCCTATTTGGTTACTGTTTTTATCAATCAATGATAGTTCTATTACCCTTACTCCACACTCAGTGCTTAACACACAAGTACTCATTTTATTCAGAACTTCTGTTTCAGGTATGACACCACCTGTTGCTGATATTTGGATCCCGTTAAAGAAGATGACAAGGTGATCCTTTGTTTCTGTGTTACACACTTATCTTTGAATTATGGAACAAAAAAATACTTAAGTCGGCACTCGGGCAGCAGATGCTATTCCCATCTATGGCCACAACAGTGGCATCTGATCATGAGTGACAAATTATAATACCTTATCCAAGTTACTTCTTTCATCTTTCCATTTTCTATGGTTGGTTTCCAGCCCATCCCACTTGCCCAAAGTGAGGAAATCTTCTTTATACAAGTAGGAGCTCTCGTATAGTAGCTCTTTCTTGCTTTTCCTTGCTGAGGTGTTTCTAACTGACATAGAGAAGATGAAGAGGGGAGGGTTGGAAAAAGTTGATGAAAAGAAATGGGTTTATGATTCATCTCTTGATCATAAAGGAAGAATACCTACTAGAGATTCCATTGGTGCGTGGAAAGCTTCTCTCTTCATTATCGGTAAGAACCTTCCTTTTCCTATGGAGGTAAGAAAATCATGATCAGGATGGCGGACCCAAAGCTATTCCTTTTCCTATGGAGGTAAGAAAATCATGATCGGGATAGCGCACCCAAAGCTATGGAACTCGGGTATGGGTCTTTTATCGAAATAGAATGACCTTATTATTTATTATTTTTATTTTTGAGTCACTAGATATAGTATGTCCGGCCCAAATTCACATACTTTTGTGATTTACTCCCCATAACTCTTATTTTTATTTTTGAGTCACTAGAAATAGTATGTCGTCTGGCCCAAATTCGCATATTTTTGTGTTTTAATCACCATAACTCTTATTTTAATTTTTGAGTCACTACATATAGTATGTCCAACCCAAATTCGCATATTTTGGTGTTTTACTCCCCATAACTCTTCCTCAGCTGGGCTGGGGCAGAATAAGAGAGCCAGTACAAGTATTAGTAACAAAGCAAAAATGCACCCTTCACCATTAACATGTTTGCTCACAATAATTGAGGCCTCTCAAGAGAATCAATGATTGCATTTCACTACAAAAAACGCATAAGTAATATTAATAAAAATAGGAATAGAGGTTATTTTCATTATAACGAATATTGATTCCGTTTGTTCTTATAACACATTTTAATGAGATAAATGAACATTCTAATAATATGGAAGCCAATCTATGAAAAGATAAAAAGGAACCAATTCAGTTGATGTAAACATAAAAAGTATGAAAAACAAAAATAAAAGAAAAATTAATCATCATAAATGAAAATCACACACAGCAACTCTCTAAAAACCCCTTTTCCATCTACCAAGAAACCGGCGTGAACCATACCGGCGCAGACAAATAAGAATGTGACGCATTTGAAAAAGAACGTACAATGCTATTATCTTGTAAGTGAAACACACCCAAATCATGCGAAGCTGCTCTCTCACGCTGTGGTGGAGGCCAAATGGCATTAAATTTCTGAAAGTAATCATCTGTAAAATATATAGAGTTCCCCTTAAATCCATGATGATCAAGTGCAGAAACAGAAACTCCAGTACTTGTGCCAATAAATAAAGCTTGGTCCCCCAAATCTTCAACCTTGATCCAGCACCGGTGCTGTAGATCTAACTTATATACCTCAAACATGGTAGCTATTGGATGATCAGTATCAATATCACTTAGATCATCATCTTTAGTGAATGAGGTCCATTTTGCAACCACTAGCAAGTCCCCACAGCATTCCACCAAATAAAGAGAAGTAAGCTCATTTTCAAGTTCATTTTCTTCATCCAACCTTATTTTAACTGGAGGAGGAACAATGTCACAACTTGTTTCCCTTGGTTGAGGAGATAACTCCAGAAGTATAAGATCAAAGCTGAACTTAATTGCATATAATTTTCCTTGATAGACAATAAGGTCTTCGTATCCAGGAAATCTTGATCCTATAAACTTCTTTGTGAAGGCAGTCCATGTCCCATCTCCTGGTCTACAGAAGGCTAAATGACGGGTCATAAAAATAGCAACGACGAAACAATCACCAGTGGCCACCGAAGAAGGGTTGGAACCGTTAGCAGCAGCATGAGGAGGCGACGAAAACATAACCTTGCGAATGTAATTCGGGCTAGGTTCATAGTACAAAGGTACATATTCATCGTCGAGATGAGAAAGTGTAGATTTAGGTGGAAGGTCTATACGAACACGAGTAAATGGATTGAAGTAAAACATGCATCCATCGTGATTACCCAACATTATCAACCAACCCCAGCTAGACCCACAACATCGAGCACCACGGATTTTAGGCAATTCTAACCTAAAAACTTTGTCATGGAAGAGATCGAAAAACCCATGATGATACCCTGACTCCGAGAAGGAAAACATGAGCCATGGGGGGAATTGAGGTTTGGAGGGAGTTGAGGTTTGTATTTGTATTTGGTTGGCAGCAATGGCGATGGATTGCCACTGCCGACACACAGCAGCAAAACGATGGAATCCCACCACGTCTAATTTGTTTAATATCAGAATCTGAATTTCATTGGGAAGTATGTCAATAATGCTACTAGGGATATTATTATTCTTAACCCCAGAAATTGAAATCTTCTTCAACCGCTGTCTAGCACTTGAGGAGTAGCAGCTGGATAGGGAATCCATGGAAGCGATGCTAAGTTCCTAGACCTGTCTATCTAAGTCTAACTACGGCAGGGAAAATAACAAAGAAAGTAAGGCACTAATTGACGAGGTTACCTGGACGGAAAGGATCGACTGATCGTCAATAGTCTGATATGTGATGTTGAAGAAGAAGAAGAAACAGCCGCTCCGCCTCCTTGGGGTCTACCGGATTTTATAGCACTGTCTCCGTGAGGGCGGTGCACTCCCAGTCCCACATTGTGATACGGGGGCAGTTATAGGAATTAAGAGAGAAAAACGTGAGTGGATGGATAAGTAGATACTTGAATAGTTTTAGGATTTAAGAGATTTAAGAGATTTAAGAGAGAAACGTGAGTGTAGTGAGTGAGTGGGTAGATATTTGGGTAGTAGGGTTTAAGAAAGAGAAACGTGAGTGGATGGATGGGTATAGTATGTTATATACTTGGGTAGTTTTAGGAATTTTTATTTTTTTTTGGCCAAAACAAAAACAGGGTCGTTTTAGGATTTAAGAGAGAGAAATGTGACCGGTATGAAGTGTTTTGGTGATTTAAGGATTTTCTATTTTTTTTTTTTTATTAATTAATTTAATGGGAAATTGGGGCTCTGCAAATTTGGGATTTCCTCTCTTGAGATGAGTATCCGATTAGGAGTGTAAGTGTAAGTGTATAACAACATGACTTTCCTTATTTGACAATAATACTGTAATTCCAAGCCTTGGGCCCTACTCAACCAAAATTTAATCTTTCTTGCCGAAAGAAGCTCCTGTGTATTTCCAATATTACATAATTAGTCCTCTGATCTAGAATTTTATTCATAATTTCAAAACAAAAATCAGAGAAATTTTTAAATTTAATTACAAACTTTATAAGTCATCAAATCAATCTGGAATCACTAAGTTGGGGGTAAAATAACTCAATTTTGACTAAAATAAGATAATTCCACTAAAAACGGTGGATTATAAGATAGCGGGTTGCACACCTTTTCACATTAGTGAAAAGGCTTATGAATAGCTTGGAGGCTAGGCTGAGCTCGCTAAGATCAAGGAAATTCTAATATGTTGGTCAAAGCCTAGAAATTTATACACCTAACGTAAATGTCTCTGAATACACATAACTCGAAAAAAAACTGAGGATTTGTGCTCAAAATTGTGAGTCACATTTCAAGTCAACTAATACATAGAATGCAACCAATACATTATGTAATGCTCACCAAGGCATACAACCCGTGTGTGTGTCCCTAGTTTGCTCGAAACCATCCTATCAGTTACGAATCATATGTAATTTGGCAAATAGCAAGATATTATGTGGAAAACTAGGCAAGGCCGGATAAACCACCTAGAACTACGATGCACTAGGTGTAACAACTCACCGTTCAATTCTCCTCAAGCACACACGAATTCTTCAATATTAAATGCATAAAAAATGCATCTAAGATCAATAGAGTGGTGATCAATCACCCCAAAGCATTAAGAACAAAAGAGAGACACACGGGAATTGAAACTTATGAATTGTAAAAAAATAAAGAATTAATCAATCATCCATGAAAATAAAGGAATTCATCTACAACTCTGATGGAAGAAATTTAGAACATTCCCACTAAAAGAAATATCATAAAAAATATTATAGAAAACAAAGTTCTCATAATAGAGATAAGGGATCGAATGAAAACTTTACAAACGAGATTCCTGCAAATTCAGTACAAGCTAAACAGATGGTTGGGATGAAAAAAAGCGAGGAAAACTCCAAAGTCAATCTTAAGACAATGCCATGGGCTACAAACATCATGAGGAAAACTCCTAAGTCTCACTGTACAAGCTTTACGACAGCACAGCGCTCTCACATTAATACTCAGGGATTTGATGTGACAAACACAAAGAGAACTACAGCTTTGCCTTTTCTTTTGAAAGAGAAGACACCATCCTGACTTGCCCTGATTTTTGCAATTTGCATCATCCAAAGAAAAAATTGAGACACATGTAGATGGGGTATTGGCTGTTTCACATTCAGTTCACTATTAAAGTTTTCTTCGTCTTATTAAAACCATGCCCACATCATCTTTGCCAACCACACAATTTTGTGCCTTTACTGAAATAATGAACATTGGGTCCTAACGCAGATTCAACTGTAGACTGATCACATCTTTTACCTCTTTGCTCTCAAATTTGGAACTTATCCACCCCCATGTCAAATACCTTCACAACAGAAAATTTCTCCTGTGCCGTGGTTGAATCATTCCATTAGAGTACCCATCCCATTTGTTCGTGACTATCATCTTATAACTGGTGGTTGCAAGACTGCATAAATTTTACTGTTATACTTTCTGCTCCTAGGCCTTTTTGCCTCTTGGTCATGAATCGGTGCCTGCAAGGCTATCTGATGTGCATCAAGTATCTTGTTGTGCCATGGAGAATCTGATCCCTCTCATCATATAGAGCAATAAAATGAGTACTAATCTCAAGTAATAGTGCAAACACGTAATTAAATTACTGACTGATTTATTTTATTGTTTTTTTCTGTTTTTCTTTATAGATAAGAATTCAGAACTTCTGTTTCTGGTACGACACCACCTGTTGCTGATTTTTGGATCACGCTAAAGAAGATGACAAGGTGATCCTTTGTTTCTGTGTTACAAACTTATCTTTGAATTATGGAACGAAAAAATACTTAAAAGTCGGCACTCGGGCAGCAGATGCTATTCCCATCTATGGCCACAGCAGTGGCATCTGATCATGAGTGACAAATTATAATACCTTATCCAAGTTACTTCTTTCATATTTCCATTTTCTATGGTTGATTTCCAGCCCATCCCACTTGTCCAAAGTGGGGAAATCTTCTTTATATAATTAGGAGCTCTCGTCTAGTAGCTCTTTCTTGCTTTTCCTTTTTGAGGTATTTCTAACGGACATGAAGAGGGGAGAGTTGGAAAAAGTTGATGAGAAGAAATGAATTTGTGATTCATCTCTTGATCATAAAGGAAGAATACCTACTAGTGCTTCCACTGGTGTGTGGAAAGCTTCTCTCTTTATTATCGGTAAGAACCTTCCTTTTCCTATGGAGGTAAGAAAATCATGATTGGGATAGTGGACCCATAGATATGGAACTCGGGTGTGAGGCTTTTATCAAAATAAAATGACCTTCTTATTTATTATTTTTATTTTTAAGTCACTAGATATATGTCCGGCCCAAATTCACATATTTTTGTGATTTACTCCCCATAACTCTTACCCTGCTAGCCAGAATAGGAGAGTCAGTGCAAGTATTAGTGACAAAGCAAATGCACTCTTCACCATTAATATGTTTGCTCACAGTAATTGAGGCCTCTCAGAAGAATCAATGATTGCATATCACTACAAAAAACACATAGGTAATATTAATAAAAATAGGAATAGAGGGTATGTTTATTACAACGAATTTTGATTCCAATTGTCCTTATAATACATTTTAATGAGATAAAATGAACATTCTAATAATCTGGAAGCCAATCTATGAAAAGATAAAAAGGAGCCAATCTAGTTGATGTAAACATAAAAAGTATGAAAAACAAAAATAAAAGAAAATTGAATCATAAAATAAAAATCAGATGCAACAACTCTCTAAAAACCCATTTTCAGTGGTAAAGATCCATGCTTCTGCCAATGGAGGAGTAGTAGGATGGTTAGGAACCTGTTTCTGAGTGGAGAGGTCATGGGTTCAACTCCTACTATGTAATATCCCTATCCCTATATATAAAAAACATCTTTGTACAACAAAAAAATCCATCATTCTCAGTGGAGAGGTCTTGGGTTCAACCCTAGAATTACATTTCTAGTATTAAAAAAAATACCCCGTTTTCCACCCATCATGAAACCGGTGTGTACCATACTGGCGCTGACAAATAGGAATGTGATGCATTTGAAAAACAACGTTCAATGCTATTATCTTGTAAGTGAAACACGCCCAAATCATGGCAAGCTTCTCTCTCAGGCGGTAGTGGAGGCCAAATGGCTGTATATCTCTGAAATGAATCATCTGTAAAATATATAGAATTTCCTTTAAACCCATGATAATCAGAAACAGAAACACCAGTGCTTGTGCCAATAAATAACACTTGATCGCCCAAATCTTCAACCTTGATCCAGCACCGGTGCTGTAGATCTAACTTATATACCTCAAACATGGTAGTTATTGTATGATTATCTTCGGTATATGACATCCATTTTGCAGCCACTAGCAAGTCCCCACGGCATTCCACCAGATAAAGAGAATCAAACTCATTTTCATCCACCATCATTTCAATCTGAGGAGGAGCAATGTCACAACTTGTTTCCCTTGGTTGAGGAGATAACTCCAGAAGTATAAGATCAAAGGTGTACTTAATTGCATATAATTTTCCTTGATAGACAATGAGGTCTTCGTATCCAGGAGGTCGTGATCCTATAAACCTCTTAGTGAAGGCAGTCCATGTCCCATCTCCTGGTCTACAGAAGGCTAAATGACGGCTCATAATAATAGCAACGACGAAACAATCACCAGAGGCCACCGAAGAAGAAGGGTTAGAATCGTTAACAGCAACACGAGGAGGCGAAGAAAACATAACCTTGCGAATGTAATTCGGGCTAGGCTTATAGCGCCGACGTATATCTTCTTCTTCGAGACAAGAAATAGTAGATTTAGGCGGAAGGTCAATACGAATACGAGTAAATGGATTGAAAAAAAACATGCATCCATCGTGATTACCCAAAATTATCAACCAACCCCAGTTAGACCCACAACATCGAGCACCACGGATTTGAGGCAATTCTAACCTAAAAACTTTGTCATGGAAGAGATCGAAAAACCCTTGATGATACCCTGATTCGGAGAAGGAAAACATAAGCCATGGGGGGAATTGAGATTTGAGGAGAAATTGATGCCGTATTTGTGTTGTGATGGATTGCCATTGTCGACACACAGCACCGAAACGATGGAAGCCCACCACGTCTAATTTGTTTAATATCAGAATCTGCATTTCATTGGGAAGTAGGTCAATAGTGCTACAAGAACGGCAACTTACAGTTGAAATCTTCAACCGCTGTCTAGTACTTGAGGAATAGCTGGATAGGGAATTCATGGAAACGATGCTAAGTTCCTAGACCCGTCTATCTAACTGCGGTAGTGAAAATAACAAACAAAATAATGCACTAATTGTAATTGACGAGGTTACCTGGACGGAAAGGACTGACTGATCGTCAATAATCTGATATATGTGATGTTGAAGAAGAAACAGCCGCTGCGCCTCCTTGGGCTCTACCGGATTTTATAGCAGTGTCTCCGTGACGGTGCACTCTCACATTGTGATACGCGGGTAGTTATAGGAATTAAGAGAGAGAAACGTGAGTGGGTTGATAAGTAGATATTTGGATAGTTTTAGGATTTAAGAGATTTAAGAGAGAAACGTGAGTGAAGTGAGTGGGTTTATGGGTAGATATTTCATATTTGGGTAGTTTTAGGGTTCAAGAGAGAGAAACGTGAGTGGATGGATGGGTATTTAGGATTTAAGAGAGAGAAACGGGGGTGGGGTGAAGTGTTTTGGTGATTTAAGGATTTTTTTTCTTCTTTTATTTTTATTAATTTAATAGGAAAGTGGGGCCGTGCAAATTTGGATTTCCTCTCTTGAGATAAGTATCCGATTAAGATTTTCCTTGTTTGATAATGATACTATAGTTTCAAGCTTTGGGCGCTACTCAACCAAAATTTAATCTTCTTTGCCGATGAAGCTCCTGCATATTTTCAATATTACACAATTAGTCCTCCGATCTAGAATTTTACTGATAATTTCGAAACAAAAATTGTATATTTTAAAAATCATCAAATCAATTTAGAATCACTAAGTTTGGGTAAAATAACTCAATTTTGACTAAAATAAGATAATTCCACTAAAAACAGTGGATTGTAAGATAGCGGGTTGCACCCATTTTCACATTAGTGAACAGGCTTATGAATAGCCTGGAAGCTAGGCTGAGCTCGCTATTTTGCCTCAATGGAAGATCAAGGAAATTCTAACATGTTGGTCAAAGCCTAGAAATTTATACACTTAACGTATATGCTGTCTCTAAATACACATAACTCGAAAAAGAACTGAGGATTTGTGCTCAAAATTGTGAGTCACATTTCAAGCCTACTAATACTTAGGATGCAACCCATACATTGTGCAATGCTCACCAAGGCATGCAACCTGTGTGTGTGTCCCTAGTTTGCTCAAAACCATCCTATCAGTGACGAATGAGATGTAATTTGCAAACAACAAGAAATTCTATGGAAAACCAAGCAAGGCTGAATAAGCCACCTAGAGCTACGATGCACTAGGTATAACAACTCATCGTTCAATTCTCCTCAAGCACACAAATCACCAATGGTAGGCTAGTTGAGCGGTTAACAACCCAAACTTCCATGGGGAGATCTTGGGTTCGCACCCATCCGATGACATATATATTAGTAATATCCCCCACCCCCATAATATCAACTCGCTAGCTCTAAAAAAAAAAAACGCATCAAAGATCAATAGAGTGGTGATCGGTCACCCCCAACGCATTAAGAACAAGAGAGAGAACACAGGAATTGAAACTTATGAATTAAAAAAAAAAAAAAAATTCAATCATCCATGAAAATAAAGGGATCCATCTACAATTCTTATTGAAGAAATTTAGAACATTGCCACTAAAAGAAATCGCATAAAAAATATTATAGAAAACAAAGTTCTCAAAATAGAGATAGAGAAAGAAAACTTCAGAAACAAGATTCCTGCAATTTAGTACAGGCTAAATAGAGGGTTGGGATGAAAAAAGTGATTTGAAGTGGAAAGAAAGGGGTAATTAGTACAGGCTAAATAGAGGGTTGGGATGAAAAAAGTGATTTGAAGTGGAAAGAAAGGGGTAATTTTCTTAGTGCCAAAGTTGTTATAGTGATAAACCTAACAACTCTTAGTGAAGAGGTCGTGCACATACCCAAAAAAAGGGTTAATTTTCATATGGACCCTGCAGTTTGGTCTAGGTCTCTTTTATTTTAAAATAAATTCTTTTTTGCATCTGGCTCCCCTATGGTTATTAACAAATCGTATTTTCTCTAACCAAAATTGCCTTAGTTGTAATTTCTATAGGTGTGAAGACTATATCATATATGCTCATTTCAATCCAACTATTTACATTTAAAGGGGAAATTATAATTGTACATAACTGTAATATTTTTATGAGTCTTTCACATGTTGCACTCTTTGGTGCCCTAAATTACAGATTGCACACCTTCATAATTATAAGTTGTACACTTCTAACATTCATTCCAAGATTCTGTTAATTAAGTCATGGATAAAATGATATATTACCTTCATTAGAGTCTAATGACATAACTACCTCCATTTAAATCCTCTCATACCCAACATTTAGATGTGAGAAGTCTACCTACACCCAAAGTTTGAAAATTCGATTAAATTTCAGGTGTCGGTGGCCAGCGAAACCATCGAAACCCTTAAATGCCAGGCAAAATATCGCCAACATTTAAAAGAGTTAAATTTAAAATATTGTAGGTCGTGTCATGGAATGACTCGCTAATAAGTGATGGGTTTTTTTTTTTCAAAACCAGCATGGTTCCAGTCTTTCAAATTTTTCTCCCCAACACCAAAAGGCTGAGATATCGGAAGCCTTACATCACTTTAACACTTCTCACGCCCTTTAACACATCTCTCTCTCTCTCTCTTTCTTTCTCACGCCCTTACTTTGCAACCTCTGCAATCACCATTGATGAACAGAGATGAAGCTTAACCATCGAAGAAGAGAAAGTTGTCTTTCAGGTAGAGACTTAAAAGGGGTTCGTTCTCATTGACTGCAGGAGACTTTTGTAAATAGAAGCAGAAAGAGAAAGAGATAGACAAGGGGTTCGTTGTTCGCTAGAGATGATTTTGCAGAGAGAGGGGAAGACGGAGAAACAGTGGTGGGTTGCAGCGGTGATGGACGTCACTCATGACTCGTTTTGAGCATGGTTTGAAGTGCTTCCTCTGTTTTATGACAATTCTCATTTTCAATCATTTGATCTACGTTTCACAAAAGAAGCAACAACAGAGTTAGCGGAAGTAGCAGAACAAGTGAAAAAATTCGCCCGGAAAATGCAGAGAAATGGCAATTCTTGCTGATATTTAGCCGAATCAGCGAAATTAATCAATGAATTTCCGGCGATTTTTTTGTATATTTCGTATGGCAGGTTGGTTTCGTGTCGGTCTTGAGCGACACACCGAATTTTGCTTCAAGTTGATGAACCCTTGTTTTCATTTTGCTTCAAGTCCCAACGTTCCTTAGTTTTTGGCCTTTACCCATTGGCCTTTCTTGGAATTTTGGTGAGATCCATTTGATTTTATAGCTGCTAGCGGCTGCACTTAAATTTTGTCTCTAGGTCAACTGTTTATCTATTTACAAGCATTATTGTTGAGAACCTTGTTGTGACCTGCAGCTTCTGTGGTTTTCAAAAGTAGTTTTTTTTTTTTTTTTTTTTTTTTTTCAAGTTTGTGTTGTTCATTCTGTAGTTTTCTTTAATTTCATGTGCATTATAGTCTGTACTGTAACCCAAAATGATTAAGAAGAGAAGCATGTGTTGGTTATGACTTTTGATTATTAATAGAAGAAAGTTTTTATTCTAGTCATTACAAGTTTCATGCACTGATTTGATAACACAATATGATACAATTGTCTGCATATCTGCAAGTCTTGTGATTATTAATAGAAGATTGTTGCTTGTTGGGAGAACTTCTTTCCCATTGATGTATAACACATCTGATCGTGGTGAAGCCCCAACCACCGATGGATTTCGGCAAAACCAATTTTATTGCTGCCGCCATTAAAGCAGGCTAAATCAATTTTGTTGAATCCATTTTTCTAATCTCAGATTTTAATTTGCAGGTTTAGATTTAGAATGCTGAATCTTCATGACTAGACACGCGCAAGGAAGCCGTGAGAACAGGGAAACAGAAGGACCTGATTTGTAAATTAGAAAACTTTAAACTTTAAAATATAGAAATAAAAAACAATATTATATATAAACCCCATGTAAATTTTGAGCCGTTCGATCTTATTATGATGACGTGGTGCGATCCCCACCGTTAGCTTCTGCAAATAAAAATCCGATGATTTCAGGCCGGAAACTGAGGCTTTTCTATATCCGTTTCGATTAAATAGTCGCGCATCTCACAATACCCTTGTGGCAGCAGCCTGCGATTGAGGTTTTTCTGACGGGGTTGCAGTGGAAGATTCATCAATTCTGTTCAGAAGCAAGGATCGATTTAACCTAGTAAGTTTTTCTCAAAGTGAAGTATATGCATCTCCTTGGAATCTCTAACCGTAATTCTTTCTTAGACAAAGGAATCATCTTGGATCCTGCTTCTGTGGGTTGGGATTTTAATTCTTAAGCAGTTAGGTTGGGCGTATACATAGGCATGGTTTACCATCCAGAAATTCTTAAACGATTACAGCCAATAAGTTCTTATGGTTGGTTTTGATTGCTGAATTTTTTCCATCCAGATTTCCAAAATTGTTTCGATTTTTGAAAGGAAAAAAAGATGTTAACAAAACGAGGAGTGTTCGTATTCGACTATATGAACTGCAGTTGAATCCATTTAAGTTGACCTGTTGGCAGTTGGTGGATGCATCTTAGCATTTAGGTCCAATTTTTTCCTGTTAGATGACGAAGTCTTTCGATGTCCTTCTCGCTGTACAATTGGTTGTCAAATCCAGTAATCCATAGTTGAAATCAATCTTAGTAGATTTTTAAATGTCTAATGATCACTACACTTACAGCATGCATAAATGCACCATAAGTTGATGTCCAGTTCAATGATCCATGTTGTCCGTTTCCGTTCTATGCATGCCCTCAATGAAGCTCATCCATATAGTCAGTGAAAGGTATTCTGGATATATAGTCAATGTGATTGTGCTACCCGTTTATGTTTTATGCAGGTGATATTTGCCCAATAACCAATTTCTTGCTATCTCTCATGGTCTTTGCCAGTGTGCTGCTATCTTTCCTTGAATCTCCACATAACAACCATATTAAACATGTGCCTTGTCATTGGTGTACATGTTTTATTTTGCTGGATATTTGAAAAGTATTATAGCATTATAGCTAGTTTGTTTTCTGTATTATATCGTTACTCCCTTGATCTCCTTTTACACTGGTGTTAATTGAACTGCCCTCTTTCTAATCAGGAAAGGGTAAAAGGAGCTAAACTCTAAGCACAAGTGATCTTCTTCTTCTTTTTTATCTGGTATTCTTGATTCTTTGCCTGGGAGCAGTCTTGGATTTTGACATTCTACATATGGAAGGGGCGTCACAGATCTATCACGAGAGACAGAGGTTGCAGTTCTGCCTCTTGCACGCCCTTAACAACCTCTTTCAGGTATATTACTCTGTTTCCCTCCCTTTATTTTCCTACTCTTTTGCATACTCAATCAAATTTATTCTAGTTTTGCTTCTCTATGCGTATCCATCTCAAAATCTATAACTTCTCTTGGGTTAAACTTTAGTTTGCTGTAGATAAGCTCAATGTTGATGAAGTTTCTTTGTGGCTTTGACTTTGCAATATTATTTATCAAGTTCTACTGAACCCAAATCCAAAGATGTGTTCTCTTGAATCTGTGGTCTGTTATTCCAATTATTCCTGTTAATGCTGTTGTTTAATATTCTTTACAGATCCCTTTATGAGTGCTTTTACTCAGATGATGAAAATAGTTTAGATTTTAATTATTGTGGTTCAGGAAATGTTTGATGTCTTAAGAGATTAGCTTTTGACAAATATTATTGTAGTTCAGGAAAAGGATACCTACACTCCAACAGACTTAAATTCCATTTCCGACAGGCTTGTCCTTGATGACCCAAACAAGGACCGTTGGACTCCCCTGTCTTTAGTATTCAAGCCACACCACAATGCAGTAACTGGAAACTACGATATAAATGTGCTAATTGCAGCTCTAGAAGGGAAAGGGAAGGAGGTCGTTTGGCATGATCGTCGTAATGGAGTATCTTCGATTGACCTTACCGAGACTAATGATCCTTTAATGGGTTTGGTGCTTAACGTTCCAGTTAGGAGGTTCGGTGGGCTTTGGAGAAGTAGGCATTGGGTGTCGTTGCGGAGGTTGGGAGGTATTTGGTACAACTTGGATAGCGATCTTACAGCACCACAGCCATTCAAAAGCATAGAGGAAGTAAAGGATTTTTTGGATAACCTCATTAGTGGAGGTGGGGAGGTATTGCTAGTCTTGCACCATAAAGAGTGACTTCACTTTGCGTTGGATTGCTCATGGATTTCTTGAAGAATCTGAGAAGAGTTAGCTTTCTGAAGAGTCCAATTGCCTTTGTCTTTGTAGTTATCTCTGTCACATGCCTGTTAGTTGTGGCTGTTTCAGTTCTTAGGCTTCCTGAGGTGTCACTGGGAAGCCATGCTTTGAGATCGAGGAAGGTTTCTGAGGGGAGTCTGGGAGAGCTTGGACAGATGATGATCAAGATGTTGCCTGATGAGCTTGCTTTCACCATTTTCCTTCCTTCAGAGAGGGCTTTTGAACGTGATGTTAATCTGTCTGCTTATAATTGTTTGCGGGAACAGAATGCGAATGATACTTATGCCACACTCTCCCGTATATTGGGGTTCTCAACCATTCCCCGTAGTATCCCCTCGGTTGCAATACCCATGGGTAAGGAAATTTCCTTGGAATCCATAGCTGGATTTGGATTGTATATTTCAAGAGACTCCAAGGGGAAGGTCGTTGTCAACAGAGTTTCATCAGAACATGTTGATCTTAGGAAAGGAGATATTGTTGTACATATCATGAACGGAGTGATCATGGATGCTGAGTTTGAACAATCGTTCCAGTCGGACTATGGAGGTGAAGACTGAATGGTTTCACATCTGGAATTTATCTTCCTGGATGAATTCGTATACATCTGTCTATATGAGATGGAGCTATATTTATTTCCAAGTCCTTGCCTTGGCCTAATTTACCTGTTGTAAGCTGTGAGTCCCCCCAAACCTTTTTTTTTTTTTTTTTTTTTTTTTTTTCAGTGATACTGGTTCTTGCCCGTTGGCCAAATCATAATCTGTCGTAAGTGTGAGTTGCGACTCTTATGTACTCAAAATCAGTTTCTTCAGATATTGCTGATCTGTGGGTTCATGTTTCCTTCTGTTTCTTTATCATACACAATGAGAAAGTTCTCCCAACAAGCAACAATCTTCTAACAGCATCCGCAAGTCGTCAAGACACGCCGAAATTAACTTTCACAGAGGACCGCACCTCGATCAAATTGCATTTCAAAAACTTTGGTACGATTACGACAGATGGCCAGCACACTTCACTGTAGATAGTTACCTACCACTGTCATGTCAGTTGCTAGTTGCCGACACAAACCTAAGCCTTTCGCATGTTGCGAGAAGTGATAGACACTTGTCTCACGGGCAACTTTTTTAACCCAGGGAGCAGGACCTATTGAAGCCAATTTGTTTCTCTGCTGAGACTAAATTAGTAAATTATGCCCTTTTTACAACCTCGAGCAGGTCTTCAACTGTCGTAATTCACGCACCCACCAGAAATCTGGCACTAGCAGAATATAGAGTTTGATCCAAATTGATATTTGTCCAATATTTATTTCAACCTGATCTAAAACAATTTCAAGGCCTTACTACAGCACACACGTTACAAGATAGACGCAACCAGCTTGAATATATGAACAATACATGCAACTAAAATCAAGGAATTATAAACCATAACAACCAACAGCACATGCATTCTTTAAGAGTTTCATTCTAGACCAAGAAAATTTGTACGGATCAAGCTTTTGAACGCACATAGGAACCTAGTATCAGCCATAGTTAACAGCTGGTGAGCGGAAAAATCGCCTCATCAACCATTGTACTGGTCTCAGAAGCTGTGCTCTTTTCTTTCGCCAAAACCAGATTGCCGCATTGTATTGCTCGTTCCTTATCGTACGGGTGGCTGCTCGCCAATCATACTTCTCCATCTCCACCCGTGCAGCTTTTCCAATAGATTCTCGAAACTCTTCATTGGACAATAGAGGTTTCAATTTGCTCAAGCAGTCCTCAACATCCCCAGGATTGAAAAGGAAACTTGTTTTCCCCTCCTGATCTGTGGGAATTATGTCTGGAATACCCCCAGCCCGAGCTGCCACCACTGGGACCCCTGATGACATGGCCTCCAAGACGACAAGTCCAAGGGTCTCAGATTCAGAGGGCATCACAAACACGTCCCCACTAGCATATGCCTGGGAGAGTTCCTCTCCCTGTAACATTCCTGTGAATACTGCTGGCATGCCAGAGAACATTTGTTCCAGTTCCGCCCTGCCACCACAGCAAAAGAAGACAACTTTGTGAATAGGAACACATTTGCATGAGGCACAAGAAATCCCATTCATGCTTCATGAACTTAGTTGCACAAATGATGACAGTCAAAAGACTTTAGTGTGTGTGTCTTTCTTCAGAGAATTCATCTAAAATTTTGACTTGCCCAAGTCTCTTGTCTATTTTATCATTTCAGATATGTTATGGTCAGATCAAAGTTCAGGTTTGTCACATAGAAGTGTCCATAGCTACAACTGCAGAAAAGCATACCTATACGGTCCATCTCCAACAAAAGCAATCCGCCCTTCTGGAAGCCTTTCCATGACCCTGTCAGATGTTAAAGCATACAACTGAAGTCACCTGATACACAAACAGAAACTACCAGAAATACAAACCCATAGGAAGCGAAAATATAGAATTTAAGAGAAAAAGAAAAAGAAACTTCTGGTATATTCCATTAAATCCATATGAATGCTGCAGAACCAAAATCAAGTTCCAACTGATAAAGACCTTAAAAACAGTCAAGACTATGGGGCGACACTTTTTCTGCTAGTAAGTACACACACACACATACAGATGATAA
The DNA here is from genome assembly GCF_041222555.1 of Hakea prostrata. Lineage (NCBI taxonomy): Eukaryota > Viridiplantae > Streptophyta > Magnoliopsida > Proteales > Proteaceae > Hakea > Hakea prostrata. The sequence goes on along the minus strand of NC_142600.1, from coordinate 14,756,801 downwards.
TTATGGTTGGAGCTACAAGTTAATGACCAAAAAAACCAACAAACAAGGGGAATGTCATAGTGTCATAAATCTGGAAACCAAGTCAAATAACCAAAGAAAAAGAATCTAATAATTCAAAATGAAAATAAACTAACCTCTTTAGAAAATCCAAGCTCTTCTCAACTCCTAACCTTCCAACATGGATAATCAATGGTTTCTCAGGTTCTCCATTGCTAGTTAAACATAAAGAGTGAAGGAGGATTTAGGAGCACAATCCTGAGAAGGGTTAGAAAGGAAATAGAAGGTAAGTTCAATACCTTAGTCTTATGCGCATATCAAAGTTACGGAAGCGGGGATGAAAGCTTTCAGAATCAACACCTTTATTCCAGAGTCGTATCTTATTAGCTGGAAAATATGACAAAAGGAAAAGGACACAAGTAAGCAATCAGGGAAAAGATAAATAAGCAAGGATAAGAGGTTTAATTAAACAGACTGAAGGATGTGTGGTACAAAAATGTGTTGGTACATTGGACATGTGTGGAAATAAAAGAGCATCTGATTTAATTAAGAATGAACTATGAAAGATCTGATAACTCAAGACACCATTATTGGCATACATCATAAGGGTTAAAAGATATGTAATTAAACAGGCAGGAGCAACTGGCATTTGAACACTATAATTTTATAGATGTCAGACTAAATTGTAACTGCAAACATAAGAATAATTTGATTCATAAGGAGTTGAGAAATGAGCAGAAGAACTCCTGGGCACAATAATAATGTTATTATGTTTATCTAATATATATGAAACACAAAGACACACATGCAGCACTTGATCATTAGAAACAGCAAGTGCTCCTTGACAATAGCTGTACAGAAACGTTGCTATGAACAGGATGATGACATGCTGACCTGCTGTAACCCGAGCTGCCTGAAGATCCCTCCCAATGGCAGCAGAAGGTACGAGAGTAAGATCAGCAGCCCTGTGAAGAAACTCTGACAACATCAAGAAAGTTTAGGAGCCAACCAATATGAATATCATGGATGCATATTCAGGCAGCAGGGGAAAGACATACTTATAATTAACCACATAGGTTTCACCAGCCAACTAAAGGTGTATCTTGGAATATATCTGCAGATACCACAACAGGAATCAGTTTATGTTCCATAAAGCATGTATTTGAAATATGAATGACTTACACTCCTTCAACCTTGAAATTAACTTCTGAGGATAATATACATGTCACAGAAGGTTGTCAGCACTTAAATACAACATAAAATAAGAACCAGTGTCCCAAGAATTTGGGAATGTCTTGGGGTGTGAGCACACAGAATCAATACGTTATGTCACATATTAGGTTCAGAGGCATTAGGTGCACCATACAGGGTCAGGCCATTATAAATTCTCTAGGGTAGGAGCTTGTCCATATGCATCAGTCTATCCACTGCACTAGGACTTGATAAAGCTTTGCATAAGTCAAGCTCATGTGAAAAGGTAGTAAGACATTTATCTCAAATGATGAAAGACTCACACTGGGACATGAGTATGATATGACATCACAATCGGCACACATAGTAGTTTTGATATGATCAGAGCTCCAAATACCTGCGACAGTTGACATTATATCAGCTATGCAAAATAAATTGATTTTTGTTTCTCCTTTTTGGTAATCAACAAGGTTACCAGACAGCTACCATTATTCCAGGCGACGATGCATGTATTATGTCGGGCTTGAAATTCGCGACCTCTGAGATTATTCGAGGGCTGAGTGCTAGCGAAAGGGGCACTTTTTGATACCAGGGGCAGGGGAAGCTGCAAAATATTTGGGAGCTCTTAGGAAAAGGAAATGTTTCGAGAAAAACAAATTACCTTGACTCAATCTGGTTTAAGACTGAGTAAGCAAGCTATTCAAGTAAGCTTCACTTCAATTGGTCCAAGTTCAGTCAAATCACATATAAGTCTACAAAATCTCTACTAATTGTGATCACATGGGGGGGTTATATTGTGATTGGTAAATTAAATTAAGGATGAAACTTCCAATACACGGGAACAAACACATAGAAAGTATTTTTCATGCCAAGTAATTTGAATATAGGTAGTAGAATTTTACCTCCTTGATCCAATTAACTTAGCTCCATAAAACTCTTGGGGTACTCCTTCATGTGTTGTTACAACCATCACCTACAACAGTCATCACAGCCAACTTCAGAAAAATAAGTGGAGCCATTTTGGCAACAGTAATAGAACAGGCATTCAAAATGCCCAAAATCAACTTGAAAACCAGTAACACATTTCACACACCCCCCCCCCGGCGCAATAGATCCTGTTTGCCTTTCATGCCAGAAGCAGGTCGTCCCTTAGCAAATGGTGTCCAAAAATTAGGAAACAATGTTACACAACCACAGGGAAATAAATGATTTACCTCATCCCCCATTTCGCGCAGATATTTGATGAAATTCTGAAACCGATTCTTGTATCCAGACACATAACTGCAAAATTGCCAGCCTTGTCAATGGAATGCAGATATTCAAAAAGAGTAAGCAAATAGTAAGAGGGGGGAAAAATGGAAGCTTCTTTACTCTATGCAAGACTTGCAGATATGCAGACAATTGTGTCATATTGTGTTATCAAATCAGTGCATGAAACTTGTAATGATTAAAATAAAAAATTTCTTCTATTGATAATCACAAGTCACAACCAGCACATGCTTCTCTTCTTAATCATTATACAACCAAAAGATGCTATTCACAACAACAAAAACCACTCACCTTATCCAACTAAATGGGTTCATTTTGCGTTGAGTCAGCTCTATTTGATTCATACAAGGCCAAAGTCATGAATGTTTTTTCTCACAACAACTTCTAAGATTATTTTAGTTCTGCCCCTGAAGATATTATTCTTTGAATGCAAGAATTGATGAATGTGTTAACATTCCCCTCTATCCTAGATACAGAATAGATTATCATCTTCACTGATGTCAGTGATTTGAGGATTATTCACAACTATGGGAACTAATATAGCACGAGCAGAAACTGCATGTGCTTCGAAAAATAATGCTGACACTGAACCAGAACGGGTTCAATGAGATCCTTAGCTGGAGAGAAAGAAAATTAGACAAATCTTTAGCAAAGAATCATATTTGTTTAGCATTTCCAATACAAATTGTCAAATGTCAGTCTCAATGATGTAGGCTAAAAAAATTAACAGGAAGTGAAGGAAATTTAGTTATCAATTTAAAATTTTCTCGAAACATATGGTGTCAAGCAAGTCACACACCAGAAAAAAGAAGAGCAAATTTCTAATTTATCATACTATAGAACATACAGATTCTAAGCATAGTGTTTTTGTTTTTTGGGCAAAAGATTCCAAGCTTAGTAATTTGTGAATAGATATGTAAATGTATGTGAAACTTACAAAAAAAACAGAACAACAAAATAGAGATTAGCTTTTTTGTTAATTAGAAATATGGGAAACACCTATTTTCCAATGTAATGCGATGTGCAAAAGTTTTGAGTTACAGTACAAACTATAATGCAAATGAAATTAAAAGAAAACTACAGAATGAACAGCATAAACTTGAAAAAAGAACTTTTGAAAACCACAGATGCTGCAGCTCACAAAAAGGTTCTCGACAATAATGCTTGTAAATAGATAAACAGTTGACCTAGAGACAAAATTTAAGTGCAGCCGCTAGCAGCTATAAGATCAAATGGATCTCATCAGAATTCCAAGAAAGGCCAATGGGTAAGGCCAAAACTAAGGAACATTGAACTTGAAGCAAAATGAAAACAAGGGTTCATCGCGCCTCACAGTAAGAGAGCATCTTGCCCAAAATACCCATAAAATGCCAGGATCGTTGAAGAGAATTTAGTGAAATAAATGAGTAAGTTGTTTCGAGGAAAGATGATAGCACTCACGCGAAGGGAGAAGGCTCTACAAAGAGGGCGATGCGGCGAGGCTTAGAAGCCCCTTCTACGTCGCTCAAAAGAGGAGGTGATTCTTCCTCCTCTACTTCTGTAATTTCTCCGATAGGCATATCCTTCTTCCCTGGAAGAGCCGCTGCGCTTATTCTTCTTCTTCTTCTGCTACTGCCTCTCTTTGTTGCTTCTGTAGATCGTGAAAGAAGCGTCTGTCTGCATAAAAAACTGGAACTTGTAATTGATAGTCCAGTAAGATGAGAAGCAGAGAAGATGGGAAGATTAGAAGAAGAAGAAGAAGAACAGTGGGTAGGGGATGAAGAGGAGGTTGAAGAAGTATTGAGAAGGGTAAAGGGAGGAGGATTTATAGAAAGAGACGAAGTCATTAGATGTTTATAGCTGTCTGTTTTTGCTGCGTATGAATGAATGATTATTTAGTGAGTTTTGAGGGATGAGAGTTTTGGAGAGTTGCTCAAGGAATCTCAGCTTTTTAAAGCAGGGGTGCTCTCTTTGTGTTTTTTTCTTTCTCTCCCTCTCTCTCTCTCTCTCTCTCTGTCTGACTGTGTGTGGTGTGGATATTTCTCAACTAAGCTCTAAAGGAATCATTTCATAGTTTATCGGTATATGCCCATACCCAACCTCTTCCTTTCTGTCTTGTTTCTTATTTCTCTCTCTCTTCTCTCTCTCTTCTCTCTCTCTTCCTCTACGCTCGTATTCGTCGTATTCGTATTCATAACTGTCCTTTCAGTTTCAACCACCCTCTAATGAAAAAAAAAATCATAGCGGTCCTGCCCTCATGGAAGTTTTTTGTTGAATCATTTTGCAGATTTTTTATTTATTTTTTTTAATAATTCATTTTTATTGAAAGGAGAAACCTGAATTATACAGCCTATACCTACCATATCAAATATTAAAGGCAACTCCTTTATGTTAATATCATCAAAAGAAAAAGAGAAAAAAATTTCTCTTTACTAAAAAACAACAAAGAAGAGAGAAAAACATCTTCTTTACGTTTCTTTCTTGTGAAAAAGTTTTAGGCAAAATTTTCAATTCTTTCACATGAATGATTAGTCATCGTCTTAGGTTCGTTATCATTCAATATCAGTGAAATCATTTTGGATACGTAAAATTTTGATCTTGAATAGGTCTTGACCTCAATTGTTTGATATCGTTTCATTACTCATTGTTTTATGTACTGTCATGTATTGATTGTTTAAAAATCAATCTTCAAGTCTACATGTAAATAGTAACTGTTGAGTTGTGTTCTAGAACACATGATAACATGTAAGTGATGGGCAACAAAGCTTCAAGGAGTGTCATTTGACAAATATCAACATTTGTCCTCAACTTAAGATATATGTCTTTCGTATTTAGTAGGTCATACTGGTGGTCCTCCTGTAAGGCTGTAACATCATTCTCTCCTTAAATTATTTTGTATTTGATTTGTTGAAAATGTCTTTCTTTAGAGACACTTTAATGATGTGCACGCCCTTTTGTGCTACGTGAAATGATGATTTAAGTATTATAGTTGTTTGTTTAGTTTGTAAAATATTATTTAAAATTCAGCAAAAGTCTTAACTTTCAATAAGAGAAAATAACAAAACTGAAAAATAGATGGGTGGGACTAACTGGTCCTATACTTATATGGGGAAAAAAATAATATTTCTATATAATTAAGAGAAAGAAAAAAAAAACTTAACAAGACTAAAAACAAGAAAGATAAATATTGTATTCAAAAAGATTGGTAGTTTAAATTTTCCTTTATGCAATTCTTAATATAACTAATGCCAATAATGGAATAATGAATTATTGCGTAATTTGTTAAAAAAATAATAATTAGAAAGTCAAGAGCCTTGTTGTTTTCTCAATAATTGAAAAGAATGAGGCACAACAAGTCAAAAAAAAGAAGGTATTTCATGAAATCAAAATCATCACCTCTCATTTAAATTGCAAATCTATACAATCAGTATCGAAATGAAATTAACATAAGCATTGAATTAATTAAAATACTAGAATAAATGAACATGTATCATTCATTTCTGTTTTTCTTTGGTATACTAAAAAAAAGAAAATTTTGAGAAATGTAAAGATTACAATCTATAGTAGCCTTTGTCAGTGGCATCATCTCTTACAAGGTCAAGAAAAGTCGCCGGGAGGCTCATACAATTCAATTCTATCTCACCCACACTGCCCATGAAGCTCGCCAGATGATCTCACAAGTATTAAGCTCACGCACCCTTATCTATACAAGTGCATTTTTTTAATCAAAGTACGTCTTGATCTTGAACTTGTCAGTATAATGATTATTTTTTGACTATTTAATATATTAAAAATAATCCTAAGTATTTAATATATTAAGAATAATCCCAACTAGTGCTTCGTTCACATAAATTCATCATAAAATTAAATTAATTACCCTATAAGATAATGCACCTGGTTATATGTAGAATCATTACCTCCTCTCCCTCTCTCAATATATTTAATTTTATGTACCTTTTACCAAAAGAAAACAAGCTTTAAGTACATTATTCAATTTGTCACATGGTGGGGTAGATCTTATTTATCTTTAAAGTTTTCACCTCATCGATCCATCACATGAAAGGTTTAAATCTTACCAAATAAAAACAAACAGGCGATGTTTAAATCATTGACATAGGGTCACCTTCACTCAAGTTGTATTTTATTTTTATTTTTATGAAGAAGTAGTATTTATTGGTTCTCTAAAATAACAGCTTTAACAAAAACAAAAAAAATTTAACCAATACGATTTATAATGAAAAGATCTATGATGAACATAATTTTTATTATTTGGAGTGTTCCTCGAGAGTCTTTACCATGGAATAAATCGTGTACTTCGATGCAATATTATCATATCTGAAATTTGGTGTAATGTGGACAAGTTTTCGAACTCCTTCCAAAATTGAAATACTCGTGGCTTTTGAAGTAGATCTATAAGCAGGTTAGATACACCAATATCCAAATCCGAATTCAATTACATAACCCTTATTTGCATCCGAATCTGAATTTGGTGAAATTTTAGAGAAGGCATCTGAATAAGAATCATGAACTTTACTTGATATCCAATAATAATCCGATCCGATAATTGATTGGTGATTGTCATTTTTTTTTATTTTTGATTATCAATTCCGATTATAGAATCCGATTATCAGCCCTATTTAAGAGAAAGAATGTTTATTACTTTACTCTAATTGGATAATTTTTTTATTATCCGGTTATCGATTATCGGTTTTTGAATCCGACTATCATCCCTTTTCAGAGAAAAAATGTCAAATATTTTGTTGTATATGGATATTATCCGATTTGATAAGTTATCCGAATCAGAATATGATTGCTTATCGGACAAATACATATATTTTTTGATAACAAAATTTTCATATACGGACACCTTTAAAAGAATACGAATGCATATTCAAAGGTAGATTTTGACTATCCATTTATCTAAACGATAAGATAATAAAAACCCACTTAGGTAGATTCAAATATGAGCCTCTTTCTTCGCTAGTTAAAGCGAGAAGCAGACTCTACAATGGACACCATTATAGAACCTACTAATGTGATACCTATGTGTACTTGCTTCTCCTTTTAATAAATTTTCATCTTTATCAGAAGAAAAAAAAATTAGTATATGAATATATTTGCCAAACACTTTATAGGACATAGTGGGTCCATTTGGTAGCCGATCATTCAATAAACATGAAGAATTCACAAGATATGAGCATCAGAAAAAAAGGAATCTCCATGCATTTCTGGCCCCAGTAGTTGCTTCATCACTCTGATTTCTCTTACTAATTTATTCGTGATGGAAATGACTTGAAGAGAATTCATTTTTATTCCCTTCTTCTTTTGGTAAACATTTTCTTCCTTTTACATGGATGTGAAAAGAGGTTCGAATTGAAAGCAGCTAAAGCTAATTTAAGAATAATTGAAGGATAGAAGTTGTTTCATTTTTGACTAAAGAACACCGACACAAGATTAAAAGTGGGCTTCATATATTAAGGCTACATTTTATTGTTCTCCTAGGATCCTATGGAAGTCTTTAATTCTAATTCTATTTGATGCCTACAAACTGTACATAAGTGAATGGGAAGGGTTTTTTCACAAATATAATACATAGGTTAAGAAATTGAATTTTTTTCTTTAAAATGTTATCATCCATTTTTTTTCAAATCCTCCAAATTGTGTGGGTGGAAACAGATAGGAGAGGAAAATGACATTTATATTTTATTGTGTCTCTCTAAAATAAAAAGTTGGATCTATTTCTCATACAATGAATGTATGGCACACCCATTGGAGTTCATTTTGTTTTTTTCTTCCCTATTTGGTAGATTTGGAAGTCCACTCGCTCTTGAATTCCAACCATCTGATGTTGGATGTTCTTTCTTTGCTAGCATTTGTATTATCTTTTTGTGTGAATGCGATTCTTTTGTCCAAATATAGTAATTTCAAGCTAATCACAATAATAGCCTTCGATATTTTCTCTGCATTGGTTTCCATTGCGTTGGTTCAGGAACAACATAAATCCCACAACCCTAAACAATCTCATTCTCCTACCAATAATGGCGATAGTGATGTCGAAAGAAAAGAAAAAAATGGGACTTTCTGAGTATCACGTGGAAGAATGATGTAATGTCGGTCAATTCAATATTAGAGAATAGATAAAAACACATCTAATTGAGAGATTAAATTTGTGGGATTATTTCCTCTTAGCATATCTAAATGTCCAATTCAATGTTGATATTTTAAATAATTAATCGAGAGACAAGGACATAAAAAATTTACCATCTATTAAATTTGTAACAAAATATGATTCATCGAACGGAACATTAGAATAAAATTGTTGAAGAAAGAACAAGATGTTACTTTTCATTGTTTAAAACAAATAAAGCTTCAAACATACAAAAAAATAAAATATACTTTTTCATTTTAGAAATACTGAAGTAAATATAATCAAATATTTCAAATCAATTTCTCGTAAGTTAGGATTTCAAAATAATAATATGGAACTAATACCTTGTATTATCAGAATCTGGGTCTATAAGTAACGTACCAACTTGGACAACTAACTACAGGCTATAATATTACGTCAAAGTGATACCTTTGAAGCTTGAAACGTTAAGCTATCAAGAAGGTATGAAAGGGACCAAGAAGAAGTAAAATCAGATTCACGTCTTATTTTCTTTCCTTATATCATACAAGTGCTAGGAATGTTGCTCAAGAGGAGAAGAAAAGGAGAAATAACGAAAACACTTTTTAAAAAAGAGATTTCGGTGCAGGAATATTTGACTTATAGAAAGACAGATAGAGACTAGTAGTGTCCAATCCAACTGAGGAAGATGAGGTACAAGATACCCAAGGTAAAAGAGGCCCAATACCAGGCCCAAGCCCAAGACTGAATCCAAGCCCAGTTTGATGAAAACTGGGCTTGGTCCTTGGGTTTCTTTCTAACTGCCACATCGAAGCACACTAACATGATATAGACAAAAAAAAATAAATATTAAGACGTTGATTTAGTCTAATCCATAACATCCAAATAAATTTTTTACATAAATAAAGCTCAATTATGTGCATTTATGACATTCAGATGTTAATCACCGAATTTATTATCCAAATTATAATTAAAACCCATCGGTTCAACAACTTTATTATCTCAATTAATTATAATTAAAATCATGAATTGGTTCAACAACTAAGTCCAGAAAGCTTGCAATGCAATATGTCCAATTTCTATTAGGATATTGTACTTATATTTTAGGATGGAGTAGGTTGTTAAGCTTGAAGTTCAAGAACAAGGTTGGTTAAAAGAAATACATTTTGGGATACCCATGAAAGATTAGCATAGAATTGAGTTGGAATTCATATTTCCTATATCAATATCTTGTGATTAATTCGGTTTGTATTCATCATAATCTATTTATGTATAAGAGTGGCTGAAGTGATTGAGTTTGAATGCAATTGAACTTATTTTAATATAAGACATAAGATCGTATTTCAAACTAAGCTAACGTTGTTTTTATCGACTTATTATTTGAATTTGGATTTTCCATTTTGATTTCTTCTGTTACAATCGAATTTGCAACTTGGATCTTGTTAGTATTCTAAAATACCTTTGAGTAGCCACTGAAGCTTCTTCAAATGAAGAAACAGCATATCAGAAATCTCTCTCTCCTTTCCTTTCCTTTGTTCTTTTCCTCTCATATATTTGTTTCATTACCTCAAAAATTATATCCCACCAAATGGTTGAAGATTCAAAGATTAAAACAGTTGTTGATAAAGAACAAAGAAAGCACGAGGGCCCGCTGCTGATGATTCCCAATTTGTATTTTGTTGTGTCCTCTTGCTATATATATTTTCCATTCTCATATGTGGTTTTCGTTTGGAATCCCAAAGCAAAGCATCAAAGCAGAGAGGGCCTGATCGATATATATCGTCTTAAAAGAAACGCTGGTGATAGATAGATTGATGTTGAAAAACTACTAGTGCTCTGGCCTCTAGGCAGTATATATATAAAAAGCTGTGCCATCTTCTTCCTCTTTGCTATATCATCTTCCATTCACCACCTCGATCGTCTTTCGCTATACATCGTTTTCGGTTTCACTTTGAATCTTCTTTATTTTCGTGTCCATTTTAAAGAGAATCTCTTCTCTTAGCCATGCATGCCTGCCTTATGATACTTTGATAGAAATTTTTCAAAGGTGTCAAGGGTCAATGTCAACACATATGGTCTCTCAAATGTATACGCGACTCAAACTCCTTATCTTCATCTTCTATATATAGTGCAATAACAGTTTAACAGTTCCTTCAGTTTCTGAGTACACTAAGATGATGGGTCAAGGATCCCACAAGATGAGAAATCCAAGAGGAAAAGTCAAGCAATCACAAGGTTTCCATCCAAATAAAAAACCACTTCTGGCTTCAAGGGGGTTTAGAAAGAATGTCAAGCACTTTCGATATCTAATCTAATCAACACGGTCAGAGAGGAGTGGTTCAACTATAGTTGTTTAGGAATTTTTTTATAAGTTGCAAAATAAATATATGAATAAAAATTATCGATTCACACGTAGATTTGGTATTTATGACATAGAGATTATTCCCATTACCAAACGATGATTCCATTAATTTTGTCATGTGACACGGAATAATTATTTGACAATGATTTTAGTGATAAAAATTAATTCAAATAGTTATTATGTATTATACATTTACTAATATGTATTATTATTACTTATGATCATCTGAATTTTCAAATGTCTATAAGAAAACCTCATGCATTTCATATATGTCAATGCATATGTACCATTACTCTACCATATGAGAAGAGTAATTGTTTAATAATTATTGACTTTAACATCACAAATAAGCAATGTAGTTAATTTCAAATACAGCCCATGTTTTGTGTGATGTAAGCTTTCATCGTGAAATTTTTGGATAGTGATATATGGTTTGGGATTTGCAATTATTTTTCACTGGGGTGTGTAATTACATGCTGTATTCATTGTGTATATTCTTAGGATTGTCAAATGGGTATAGCACATACTTGAATAGGAAGATTCTTTTATTACCAAGTGTGATAGATTGGTTTCTTCCGTTTTCTCTGGATTCTAGGCTCTCTTCTTGTAGTATACGATTTTGAAAAGAAAAAAAAAACCTTGGATGATAATGAAGAAAATTTATTTATAATAATTACATTTTGGCTAGTACAAATTTAGGTATATGATTACTAAAAATATTCACATGTAAGTCATAACCATCTAGGTCGGAGAAAATGATATTTTGCTTATTCTTCAAAAATCAAAGAAAACAGGTCATGCATCTAAGTGAGCCCTAAGATAAATTATGTTCACATGCTCTAGTAGTTGTTAATTTATGTGCAATGCTATATAGTCATTCCATTTCCATCACATCTCATCAATTAATAGTTTATTAAGTAATCCGTGCATGCATATATTCTTCTATTAATTATGGTTTATCTTCGAAATCTTTTTTTTTGTTTTTTTTTTTTGAAATGGGTTGGATTGATGTGGTCCAAAATTAAGTCAAGTCCTAATTAGGATTTACGATTCAATTTGGCTTGGTTTGTCAACCATTTAAATTTCTATATATATATGATTCTTCTCCTCATCATTTCTTCCTCATTTCCCAAAGAGACAGACATTACAATACAAGGAGAACGACACCTTAACTGTAATTACGACTTACTACTCTCCCTAATCACTGCCTTTTCCAACTCTTTCTCTTCTCCCCCTTTCCTGTCTATGTCATTCTCTTCTTCTCTTTTCCTTTCTTGCTTTCCTCTTTCCCTTTTTCTTTTCCTCTTGGCATTTCTTCCTTTTCCACCATTAAATATACTCTCACCTCCCAGACTCCTTCCCCAGGCTCACTTACCTCTCCCTATTTCGCTTTCTTAATTATCTTTCCTCCTCTCTTTCTCCCTCGGAAGATGTTGAGAAGTACAAGTAAACGAGTGAGTTTCAGTCCAGATATCAAGGACCTGCAGAAGTTGTCTATCAAAAAAAACAACAACAACAACATCAGCAGCAACAGCTCAACTGTTGGTATGAATAGGCAGACAGCAGGAGTTGGCAGTTTCCCTGTACCCAAACACAGCCCAGCAAAAGGGTTCTCTTCCATGAGGCTCCTGCGGCGCATAGGGTCAAAGGTGGCCAGGGCTTTTGGTATGGTGTCATCCATGAGGAGGTGTGGAAGGAACAAGTCTTGTTCTAAGGTTTCTTCCTCAAACTCAACATTAAATTCAAGGCCATCTTTTGCACCACTCGACTCTTATCAGGCTGAAGCTATCGAAGATTGTATCGAGTTCATCAATTCTTCTGGTTCCTTCCAGAGATCCAATTCCGTCTCTACTCTTTCTACACAACAGGTTCTGTAATGGTATTTCATATTATCTATCGTGTACATGCAGAATCACCTGTCGGATTGTAATTAGAGCTTAATTCTATAAAATGCACTATTATGTATCAGTAATCATTTTAATTAGTTTTCTTAATCTCACACAAGAGCCCAAGTATATATCTTGGATTCTCGATCGATGTTCTCTATCTATTCCTATTGTCAGAATTAATCTCATTTCTCAGAAAAGAAAAACAGAGCAAGTCAGAGATGGTGGATTTGGTTCAATTGATTTGTTAGGACTCGGTTTCTTTAAGGTTTTTTAATTCAAAGCTTGACATGTTAGACATGGTGAGAAGTTACCTCTTTTTTCTTCTTTTCTTAATTAAGTTGCAGGTGGGAACTCGTTTTGAATTCTTGACAAAAAAAGAATTCTTCAATTTCGTTCTTAATTTCATCCTATTTATTCAACTTGTTGAACCGTCAAAGTCTTCTCAGACTCAAAGCATATTTATTTGAAGGAGTAAAATAAGCAAGTCAAAGTCTACGAAAAAAATAAAAAACAGAGCAAGTCAAAGATCCATCAACGATCCACACACACGGTTTGGAAACTCTTTTATAATGGGCAAAACCACGTTTTCGATAAAGAGAGTTCTTCAATTCAAACTTTGAAAAATTAAACGAGAATCGTGCAAGATTGGTCAAAGTAAAACTTGACTAGATTTGATCATTAATCTTTCAGATCAAAGAAGGTTTTGATAGTTTTGGCCGGGGGAAGGAGGAAATTAATGTTATCGCGAATTATCTTGCACGGTTAGAAGCAAAAACAGAGACTCTAGAGGAGCGTTATCTTGAAGACTTAGATTTTGTTTAAGGTCTTTATTTTCTAATGTGTGCATTACTAGTGGTGTGTCATACACTTCAGTTTTATATTCTATAACATGGAGAGAGGGTGCAATTGATTTTGTGAGTTGAGTGTTTTAGTTCTTATGTTCGACATGGTTTCTTAATTATCTTTTCTACTCTGTTATACAATGATTTAGTATATAATGCAAACAAACAACCATTCTAGTGTCATCTCTAAAGATGTTTCCTCCAAAATGAGAAACAGAGCAACTCAAAGATCTCTCAGCTATCTACACTCATATATAGTTTGAAAAGATTTTACCAAAAAAATTTGAAATTTTTTCCCTAATGGGCAAAACCAGGTTTAGATAAAGTTAGTCCTCCAATTCAAAACTCTGGAAAAACTGGACGAGAATCATGCAAGGTCGATGAAAGCAAAACTTAACTATATTTGTCCATAAATCATTCAAACCACAAAGAAGGTTTCGATAGTTTTAGCCAAATTTAAGAATAACTTATAAGTTCTGAAATTTAAGGCAACAATATGTTTCAGGGTGTATCTAATGGGGAGATTGCATAGCCTTTCGAGATTTTGCATCACAAATAAAATGGAGACCTCCTTTTCAGATCTGACAGGTTAATACTCCCTAGTCCCTACTCAACTTAGTCTTGTTTTTCACCCAAAAAAGAAAAGCACTTAGTCTTGTCAAACAATGAATTCTGTGGACTTATATACCTCAAAAAGAAACTGCTCGTAATCTCAAGTAAAACCTGACGTGCAGTTCCACAGAAATCTAATAGTTCAATGACTCCAAAACGTTCCATATGGTAAACACATTGACTTTTTATGTGTTCTTTTGATGGGCTATGCATGCTCAAAGACAAGTACATGGTGAAACAAGTAAAACCAGTTGTATTTATTCTTTATTATGTATCAGATTGTTTTGATCTCTAAAATTTTTAAAGACTATAAAATTGAAACTGTACGAGTAAAAAGTAAGACCAATGAGCATTTAGGAGCTGAAAGCATTTAACAGGGAACTCTAAGTCCTTATCCTTGCCATTCTAATGCATCAATATGTTTATGGCGTTTGTGGTGAATGTCTTTTCCTTCTTTGGATGATTTTCTTGCAAATTAGTTTACCGTTGCAACTCGTATAGAATCAGTAGATAGATAATAGCATCATCGATCATCCACAGAGTGGAGTAGTAGGATCTAGACATTGAATTCAATCGTGTTTTTAACAGGAAAAGAAGAAGGAAATAAGTAGGTAAGGGTTCTACATCTAGCTGCTCTAGCTACTATTAGGAACTTCAAATAAAATCTTCGTCAATGCAAATCCAGAATAAATTCATGAGGTAGAAGTGTAATCCATAGATACAGAATAAGGAGAAAGAGAGCAGTAAGCAATAGTACTTAACATCATCAACTGAGAATAATAAGCACAAATGAAAGACTGGAAATACAAGTTTTCAGTTCTTGGCAAAAAGGTCTCCAAGCCCTCCAAATCCACCGGATTTCTTCTTGGCAGGAACTGCAACCGAATTCCCACGGATGGTGGTTGTTCCAGTTCCACCATTATTCTTCTCCTCAACCTTCTTGAGGATTGGGTCAGTCTCGTAAAACTGGTCTTCTTTTGCTAGATTTCCAAGAATCCAATCCATTGGACCTTTCTCCTCTCTGCTCCCACCGGAGCTCTTAGCCGCCGTCGCCGCAAAAACCCTTCCAGTAAACGCCGGACCAAAACCACTTGTGAATGAAGCCATTTCTTTCCTTCCTTCTTCTTCCTCCGGCCACTCACAACTCCCCAGGATTCAATGGGCAAATGCAGCAAGAGTGAAATCTGTTTCCGATAATATATCCTCCAGTGTTCTTTAACGAATGAGAACCGTTGGATAGAAGATGGGATTCAGATCACAGATAATGTGGAGTGCCTATGCCACGAGTTCTCCACAAGTGTCTTATCCAGGTTTTGGTTTTTATTTTTTTTCCTTCATTCTTTTCCATCATAGAAAAATATACTGGTTTGGTTTGGTTTCAACTTTCAAGAAAAGGAGATGAGGACCTCATCTGTTATTGGCCAAAACCTGGTAACGTGGCATTATTATATCCTTTTCTTATTAGTGCTAGCTTGACCTGTAGCCTTTGTTGGTTTAGCGAAGTTCAAGCTCACCCTAACCTTGACTCCAGGTTGAAACTAAACCCAGGCCCAGTCCAGGCCCACCCTGATTGACACAGATTTAATGGGCTGGGCCTGAATGGCCTAATTGACCCAATATGGCCTCTGACCTCGTTTGGGCTTGATTAATAAGGGTCCGATTAGGATGGCCCAGGGCCTGCCTAATCTTGATTCATAACTTGCATTTATCAATCCTAATCCACTCTTAGGATTGAAAGCCCAACTCAGGCCCCATTCAACACAATGGAGGACAGGGTGCCAGGGTGGGTTCGAAATGTCAAAGACAAATTTACACCCCTTTTGACATGTTTAAAGCGAATAATTAATCAGTTTAGATATAACTGTATAATTAGTCAGTCCATTTAAAGCTTGATTATCCTAATTAAAAACTAATGCATAGAAGAAAAAGACTAATGCACAGCCTATGAAGATTAATTCTTGGTTCATAGTGCGATATCTTAAAGTGGGGAAGCGCAACTAGATCAGATCAAAATCCAACTTATTGGAAAGGGAAAGGCTATGGTACGTACTGTTGGACTAGGTCTGCTATCAATGGTCGTCTTTTAACTCAGCCCAAGCCCAACCAAGACTAGATTGGCCTCAAATCTCTCAACCCTAGATTTAACAGTTGAGATTAAATTAAAATAAAAAATATTATATTTTTCAAGTCTAACTTCAACCTTTAGATTTAACTTCAGACACATATCGCTCATCCGTAAAGAAAATGAATTGCCCATTTTTAAGTTAAAAATGACCAGAAGAAACTCTCCACCACATAGGTAGTTGGAGGGTTAACGTGACCTCAAAAGGGTATCTAAGATCTTAATGTGTACGTATTTCAGAAATAAATTTTGACACATCAATACCTTATTAATAGCCATCACCAAGCGTGGAGTGTGGTGGGCTTTGAAGTTTCTACTACAGCATCTTATGCCTTAATCTTTGGCTTTTTTTTGGTAATCATTATGCCTTAATCTTTCACCAAAAATCTTTTACGGAAAGAATATTCCAGAACATAAATTATCCCGTGATCATAATAGCCACACGTTACCCCTTTCCATTGAGATTTGAGACCACACATATGGATGGATTTCTTAGCTTAGGGGGTGGATCGTGGATTATCATATCATAATTAACGGGAATCTACCTCGATGGGGGTCGAGAAACCGGAGTCATTCTATCATGGAGGTGAAGGATTTCCTGTGCATGAAAGATGGAGAAGGAGATACGAACTATGCTCATAATTCTTATACGGTTCGTTTGTGCTCGATCATTATTTTTCTAAGAAAAGAAAGACATATATATATATTTACATAATGTTTTTTCTGCATATTTTAATGAAAACGCATGCTAGAAATTTTGAAAAACAGTTTTGATGATTGGAGCAGAGACGGTTGATAGCAGCATCGAAACCCATGCTAGAGAAGGCCATTGAAGATCTCCTAAACGAAGGCTTTCACCCGAATGTGTTGACCATCGCGGATTTGGGTTGTGCCATTGGTCCTAATACGTTTTCTGTGGTCACTACGATCAAACGAAGTGCAGAGAAAAAGTGTTACGCGTTGGGTGTAAAGCAGCCAGAGCTTCAGGTTTTCTTAAATGATCTTCCTGGAAATGATTTCAATTCCATTTTCAACTTCTTTTCTGCAAATCATCAACAACTTGAAGGAGAAGGAAAGAGCGAGGGTAAGATGTGCTTTGTTACAGGCGTTCCTGGCTCTTTCTACGAGAGGCTCTTCCCCATCAGAACCTTACACTTTGTCCATTCTTCCTACAGTGTTCATTGGCTCTCTCGGGTATGCTTAACTTCTATTTCTTTCACGGTTTCACCTTTTCCTTCAGCCACTACCACCAGATCAAACTGCGCATTATATATTTTCTCTGATATCAAAAAAATCTTTTTTCCCACAAAGGATGAATTGTACTCGTGTCAAGAAAAAGAACATATTCAAGAAAATAAATCTGATTCAACAAGGCGGAGCTAAGATTTAACATTAGGGTCTAGTAATGGTGAATTGTGTGCCTTAGTTTCATTTGTAAAAAACTTGTTATTTAACAATGATTTTTTTCTGAATTGTGTTTGCGGTTAAACTTTTCTCTAGTGAGAAGGCTAGGTTTTGGTATTTTACACTTAGAAAGTGGACGAGAGAGAGGACCAGAGAGTTTGCAGAGAAATTTCAAAACATTGGGCGCAGATGGGTCCACTTGTCAGTATCAAGAGGTATAAGAATCCTAAAAAATAACTAGTAATGTGTAATCTTCACCAGCTCATGTGTTCTCCTCCACAAATGAAGGGGGTGTGTGTGTCTTTTCAAGTGGAGAAGATGAATAGAAATTCAAGGGAGTCCTAGCTAGCATGGCCAAGTGTCCTTCCTACTAATGCAAGCTTGCTTACATGGTGTTTAGTTTAACTTAGTGGTCTTCCTGTATTTTTCTAACCTGCATCGATCGAGCTTTTCACTCCATTAAATCACTGCATAAATGATTGATATTCTTGAAGGTTGATCGATCAAACTAGGTACCACCAGGGCTCACAAGTGAAGAGGGTATACCATTAAACAAGGGCAATATCTACATCTCTAATGACAGCCCACCTGCCGTTAAGAAAGCCTACCTCCAACAGTTTCAAGAGGATTTTACTTTGTTCCTCAAGCTACGATCAAAGGAGTTAGTCCCCAATGCTCTTATGATGTTGATACTTCATGGTAGGCGAGGCTCAGGCCCCCCAGCTACGTATGCTTTTGATCGATTAGCAGAGGCCCTCGTAGCTATGGTTTCACAGGTGCTATTCTGAAACTTAATTTCTAGGTATTGTGGCACTCAGAAAGAGAGATCCTTTTAAATTTGACAGGTAATTTTCATTTCTGGCTACGTGAAAACAGGGACTGATTGAGGAAGAGAAGCTAGATTCTTTTAATATGCCCTATTACACGGCAACATGCGAGGAAGCTCGAGAAGTGATAAACGACGAGGGCTCCTTCAACATCAAACATTTGGCACCATTTTCTCTGGATGTTAGGGAAAATGAAGCGACAGACATGCGTGCCCAGGGAGAAAGAACAGCTAAAAACATCAGAGCATTTACAGAATCCCTGATTTCTCAGCACTTCGGACATGAGATCTTAGAACCATTGTACGAAAGGCTTAAACATATTGTAATTGATGACATGCTCAAGAATCCGTCTCCTGATCAATCCGTAAGCATTGGCATTATTCTTCAGAGGAAGAATTGGTAGTGGGAAGGATATATGATGGATGGAATGGGTACCTGACCATATCCCATAAGGTGCCTATTTTGAAGTTTTATATGTACTAAAATTTGGTGTTATGTATGAAGTGAATAAATTCAGTTGGATGATCAAATCTAATTTGGGGTAGTATTCATTTTGTCACTAGAGGAAAAATATAATTTTTACCATTGCAGATTGGCAAGATTAGCATCTCTTAATGGAGAAGTGTGAAAAATGGGTTCAACTCTCACTCATAGTATATATAAAATCCATGTCTCTTACTACCAAAAAAAAATAAAAATCCATGTCTCTTATACATAAAAAGTACCTTTGCACCCAAAAAAATTAACATAAGTTTTTGATAAAATAAAATTTTGAATTAACTGAATTTGGAGGTGAAATAGAGGAGAAAATGTAAATCGTTGAATTATCTGCAGCTTCAACCCAAAGAAAAAAAAAATTAACCGTAGCTGAAGATGGAATTGTATATGAGAGTTGCATCATTATCCAGGATCGTGGATTCTTATCTCATGTTTATTTTGCTCAACACTTTTGTGATTGAAGAGAATAAATATACACTACCTTACAGAAGAAGAAAGATTAGAAGATAAAATTTTACAGAGAGAAATGGACGAGAAGAATAAAAAAAATGCAAAGGGAGAAATACTGCATGGAATAAAAATAAACGGAAGAAGAAAAGTTAGAAGAATAGAGAGTACGATGGTAATCAGAAGAATCTTAAAAGAGACTGTGAACGAAGGCTAAAGAAGGGAAGAAAATTAACCCAAAATAAAAAAGAGGAAGGAATAAATTGTGGGATTAGGGCTAGATTTTGTAAGCCTGTTTGGTTATATGAATTTAGAGAGTTGAAATGAAATGAGATTTTCTAGTCTATAGATTTCAAATTTACGAATTCATGGTTTTAAAAAAATTAATTGTCTGGTTAGTCTCAAATCTATCGAAGTTCATAGAGTTCCGTTGGGTTACTCAGGGTAAATCCATGAATTTCACCCAATACTTAAGAATGACTTAATTTACGTTTTTAGGCAAAATAATGAATCTCTAGATTTCATGAATTAGAGGTGTTTTACAATCAAACAGATATAAAGCTTAGATTCATGAATACAGGGATTTGAAATCTTTAGAATCTATTACCCAAAAAAAAAAAAAAATCTTTGAATTCAAATAACCAAACAAGCTTGTAATATAAGATGGTTTTACAGTTTTAGCCTTCAAATTCACCCATCAGTCCCACGTTGTTTTTAAACCTCACTGTGCAAGTAAGCACAATCTGATTTTAATTCTGTGACAAAACTCTCAAATCTCACAATGACTTTATATGAAAACATAATGTACATATCTATAAAATTTAATCAAATAAAAAGGTCAACTAAATCCATTGCTTCAATCATAAATCTCACAAAATATATATAAAATTTAATCAAATAAACATGTCAACTAAATCCATTGCTTCAATCATAAATCTCACAAAATATATCATTTTGATTACATTATGTTTTCGTATAAAGTCATTGTGAGATTTGAGAGTTTTGTCATAAAATTCTGTGTTACAATTTTTGTAATATCATTCTGGCGATTAGTTGAAAAATCTCTATTTGTAATATTTGCCCTATATAGTAAAAGTTGTTTTTCTTTGTTAATTTACGTAATACAAACGTTAGTGTGTGAACTGCTTTAAATCTCTACATTCCTTTGATTGGTTTCTTTTTGCATTTATGATTTCTTTAGTACTCATTCTAGCAAAATGAAATATGTCAAAAGCCACATTTTCAAGATCAAAATCAAACTAAATTGATCATTTACGTTCTTAAGAACACGAAATGCTAATGTTTACTTGATTAAATGAGTAAAAAATGCTAGTATTGTACATGAAGGAAACTCCAAAATGTCCAAAGAGAAAAACGTTAGTTAAAGATATTTACTTGATATTGTAACGTTTTGTCCGACAAAATGCGCCTAAAAATTAAATGGATCGAGCACCGACGAACAAGGCAACATAGCCCTTCTCTTGTTTCTAGAAAGCTTCACTTACCAAGTTAACTTCTCCATGTTGGAAAATCCCAGAATTCTTCATTCTCATTCTGCTGAACCCAATTAAATTGCAGTTTTCTCATGTTGGTGAACAGTTTCTAACAACCCTTTCCCTCGTTTCCTTCATTCACCACTGTACCAAAAGCGCACACACACAGTTTCTTTCTTAATCTACCAACCATCAAGAAAACAGAAGGAACATCACCACAATTCCATTTGTAGCGGTTTCGTGTCTTCTCATGAAAAGTTTCTTAGTTCTTCTTATCCACCAAACAGCTACTCTCATCGCATGTTTAATTATTTTCCTAACAACCCTTCCTACAGTAATAGATCCACACTGAATCACTATATATTCTCCCAGTTTGGGTCTCCTTCTCCAGTGTCCCATCTCCTCTGCAACTCAGTCACCAAATCATCTGTTCTGATTCAAACCCATCAAATGGAAGCTTCACTTCTCTTCTCAGTCGTCACAGCTCTCTTTTCAGCTTATCTCATCTGGTTCTATCTCCTAGCCCGAAACCTGACCGGCCCAAGGGCCTGGCCTTTTGTTGGAAGTCTCCCTGGCTTGATCGCAAACCGATCTCGCGTTCATGATTGGATAGCCGATAATCTTCAACGAACCGGTGGATCCGTCACCTACCAGACGAGCATCATCACACTGCCGTTCCTTGCTCGTAAGCAAGGCTTCTATACAGTTACCTGTCATCCTAAGAACATCGAACACATACTCCGAACCCGATTCGACAACTACCCAAAAGGTCCAACCTTGCAGACCGCATTCCATGACCTGTTAGGCCAAGGAATTTTCAACAGCGACGGCCATACATGGCTAATCCAACGTAAGACAGCGGCGCTGGAGTTCACCACGCGAACACTCCGTCAAGCCATGGCTCGATGGGTCAACCGGACGATTCAGTTCCGGTTATGGCCGATTCTCAGCAAGGCTGATGCTGAACATTCCTCAGTAGACTTGCAGGACTTGCTGCTTCGCTTAACGTTCGATAATATATGTGGGCTTACATTTGGTAAGGACCCGGAAACGCTTTCCCCCGAGTTGCCAGATAACCCATTCAGTAACGCTTTCGACACGGCCACTGAGGCTACCATGCATAGGCTACTCTACCCGAGTCTGTTCTGGAAATTGAAGAAAGCTTTGGGGATTGGATCTGAGAAATTACTGAAAGAGAGCCTCAGAACAGTGGAAAATTACATGATGGAGGCCATTGTGGCACGCAAAGAAGCACCTTCAGATGATTTGCTTTCACGTTTCTTGGAGAAGAAAGACATGGACGGAAACTTTTTCCCCAGCTCAGTTCTAAGTTTTATTGCTCTGAACTTCGTTCTCGCCGGCCGAGACACATCGTCCGTTGCGCTGAGTTGGTTTTTCTGGCTGCTCATGTCTCACCCAAGAGTGGAGGAGAAGATCATCGACGAGATATCGACGGTTCTAAGGAAGACACGTGGTGAGGATCGACGGAAATGGGTAGAACAGCCACTGTGTTTCGATGAAGCGGATCAGTTGGTCTATCTGAAAGCAGCCTTGTCCGAGACGCTTCGATTGTACCCGTCGGTACCGGAGGACACTAAGTACGTGATATCGGACGATTACTTACCGGATGGTACGTTCGTTCCTGCAGGTTCGACGATTACGTACTCAATCTATTCGGTGGGGAGGATGAAAGCCATATGGGGAGACGATTGTATGGAGTTTCGGCCGGAACGGTGGTTCTCGTCGGACGGGGAACGATACGAAACGCCGAAAGAAGGTTACAAGTACGTGGCGTTCAATGCGGGTCCAAGGACATGCTTGGGAAAGGACTTGGCTTACCTGCAGATGAAGTCGGTGGCCGCTGCAATACTGATACGTCACCGGCTGTCGTTGGTTCCCGGTCACCCAGTTGAGCAGAAGATGTCGCTGACGCTATTCATGAAGAACGGGCTGCGTGTGCGCGTACATAAGCGGGATAATATTGGCAGCAGCGTCACTTCGTCGACCACCTAGCTAGTCGGTGCTTCATTCTTCTCTCGATCTGCAACTGCGCGCAGCCCATCGTTAAGGAACTACGGTTGTTATATATTTTCTTTGATTTCTTCTTCTGTATCTTTCTTTCACCAGTTTCACGTCAAGATATCTTTACGGAGATTATCCAGCCCTCCCATGCCCATTCATTTCGTTCATTTTAATGTCGTGGCTTATATGTTGTAAAATTTGTGCTGTTATAATAATTTGGAAAAAAATTGGATTTTGATCAGGTGGTCTCTTCCATATGCCAAGGGGATGTGGAATAATTTCATTCTTCTTAAAAGGTACTTCTGAGAAAAATGTTAAAACCTACAAAGGTATTGAAGAACCCATCTTTGCAGGAAAAGAAAAATTATAGAGCCCATAGAACAAAATGAATTAGGATTTGGATTTCCTCCACCCACCCAGGTGTAACGTGCACTAATTTTCTCTTTTACCACCCATCTCAGGTCAGGACCATCTGTGTCTGGTAGATTGGGAGAGAAAACGTTAAATATACCATACACGTCACTGCCAAGAATTTGAACGCAGAGAATTATTCCATTGCTTGGCTGCCAAGAAGTAGATATAATTGTAAATCTATAGTTAAGCAACTACAGCTTCTAGAACTATGTAACCTTGTTAGTTTAGGGATTTTAGCAAAAGAACGGCCAAACAAGTGAACAAGATAAAAATCAGGTCCGGATTTGAAATTGAGAATTATTTATTACCAAAAAAAATATAAAAATTGGGATGTCATCTTACCTTTCAGGGTGAGTGTACAACATTGTTATTATTAGATGTGTTGCTGAAAAAAATACTATTCGATTGCATGAACAAATGAGCTTACAAAAACGTATTCCACTGTGTTGGTCGAGTAAAGCCTCCGACAATCAAGTTAACAAGAAGCAGAATGTAAGAAAAAGAAAGTTCAAAGTGACTCTCAATGCTAGGGAAGATAACTCCAGAATACTTGCTTCCTCTTGGCCACCCGTTAGGTTTATATAGATTTTAGCAGTTTACCTATATAATGATTGTTGAGTCCGACTAGAATTTTAACCATAGAGTTCGACTTGGACTCTACGACTCCTTTACTCAACTCAAAACCTTATCCCAAACAATCAATCAATCAATCAATCAATCAATAGAAATAGCTCCCATTTGGACCCTTGTGTATGGGAATGATACTCATCAAAGAGTAAGGGGGTGAAAAAGAAGAAGAACAAAGACACTTATGAATTAATTGATTTATACTTGGAAAATTCGAATACAATTAGCAGAAACGTGAAACACGTATGAAATGAACATGAACCAAATACCCATAGTATGAAACTTCTTATGGATTTTAGTAACTTAATAATTTTAAACGTTGTTTTTATTATTAATATTATTATTATTTAAGATCATCATCAAATCAGTCATGATAAAGGCTTGAGGCC
Source organism: Hakea prostrata (assembly GCF_041222555.1). Taxonomy (NCBI): domain Eukaryota; kingdom Viridiplantae; phylum Streptophyta; class Magnoliopsida; order Proteales; family Proteaceae; genus Hakea; species Hakea prostrata. Next base: position 14,732,290 of record NC_142600.1, on the reverse strand, counting down.
CAAGACTCACAAGAGACGGGAAAAGAAGGTGAGAGAAGGTGAAAAGGGACAAAGATTTAAACTCATTAATCTTATTGCATGTCTCAATAAATATTGTTTTATTATGTGAATTCTTATTTTGTTATTTCATTAATTTATCATGTGAGTTTTACCTCAAGATAGAAGAGCAAATAAAATCAGCTCTTAAAATGGGATAATTACTCATCCTCCCCATTTTAAGTTACAATTTATTAATTGATGATATAGTATTATTATATTTTTCTAAAACTCCAAAATAATTTAAGAGATTTTACTATTACAAGACTGCTTGATTAGTGAAGTCAACACATTTTAGTGAAGAGATCATATATCTCCATCCTTTATATATATAAAAAATACAGATTTTTTTTTTTCTTCTTTGAGAAAGCTAGTTTATATTAGGGGATGAGGGACTATTACATATACTATTAGTGAGAATCAAACCCATAATCTCTTTGTTAAGAGGTGTCGGTCATTATCACCCCTTAATGGTAATAACCTATTTATTAGTCTCATTAGGTCAAACTCTTTACTAACCAAAATGACAAGAATATAAGGTAAAAAAATTATATTCCATATGGTTTTCTTAGATTGCTAGGGTAGTATCCTAGTTTGGCTTCTTAATTCTAACAAAGGGCAAAATGGAGTTACACATTCAATTTTAATAATCTTTCAACATAAATAAAAGTGAAGGGGCAATAATAATTTCATAAATAATACGATTCAATTAATAATTACACTATAATACAGGAAGCAATAGAACTTATCCTATAAAGTATTATTTAATGTTTTTATTCATACTTTCATTGACCACCACTAATACAAGACAATGTGATAAAATAATAATCTTTTGTTTGAATCTTCTTAGGACGAGAGGTGAAACCTCACCATATTTTTAAATAATAATTAAACTACTTCCTTAAAGATATAATTGAGATACGTGTAAAATGATCAACAAACTTGATTCACATATGTATGAAAAATATGCATGAACTTACATGCCCAATATATATATATGGTTGATGCAAGTTAATGCTTTTTTACTACACATTTTTGTGAGGCCTATGAAGAACTCATAAATAATTTTACCTTTACAGTTTTTTTATTATACTCAAACGTAAATCTCATACTAAATACGTGGTAAAAAAACTTCACCGAAAATGTGATCTAGACTCAGAAAAATCTAAGTACATGATGAGACATTCCTAACTAATATTCATATATTTGTTAAAAAGATTAAATATTAATTGATAAAAATAAAATGTCTATAATAGGAACTGGTGGGCATTTCTAATCCAGGGAAAGGCTAAGGAAGAAACGAATGGCATTGCGACGGCTTTGGTTGGGTGCAGCAGTTGTACCTGCAGCCAACGGCTGGATGGGCAGCCATACACCCATCCAACATCTGAGCCGTTGAATTCAACGGCTCGGATTAAGGTGAGAGTACAAATGGCCATCCAGCCGTTGGCTGCAGGTGCAGCACTGCTGCACTGAAGCAATAGCGTATGACTTGCAAGTGGTGTGGGATTTTGCTTGGGAGCAGTGCCTACGTGGCCGCTCCAGCGACCAAGGGTTGGATTTTAATTTTGATTTTCAGATTAAATTTCCACCATCTATTATTAACATGTGCATTAAACCTCAACTTAGTGAGAATAAACCGTTTTCTTTGCGACCCCTCGTGGTTCAACTCAATCGTTTTCCATATTTTGATTGCATTAGATGGTCACTTTTGGCCCAAAGCTCGCTCCGGCGACCGCAAGGTGCTCCGGCGCGGTGAAACATGTGGAGTTTGTCGATCATTCCGAAACAACGAGATGTGTCTGCTATTAGGTTTTCTAATTTCAATGCGAGCCCATCTTCTTCCTTTCCTCAATGGAAGCTTCTCCATCCCGAAGTCCCACCATCGCCATCTCTTCACCTTGGGTGGACTCATCTAACAATTGATCTTTGGACTCACCATTTCAACCATGGCCATGTTGTTTTGGCTCTCTTTCTCGCATTTTCTTGGAGATGAAGGATCATCGGAGACCGTGATCGGTCATCACGATGGAAAAGATGCGTGAAGATGAGGAGGCATTGGGATCTTGCACCAAACAGCTTCGGAAGCAACCTATAGATATTTCGAATTGATATAGATGTTTTCCCCAAATCAACCTACTCTGTATTCTGCTAATTGGCGGATCTTCTTTATTGTCGCAAAGTTTAGCAAAATCGATGGGTAATCCATATTCGATAAATCCCATCGAAACCAAGAGACTTCATCCATCGGAAAATCAAGCTGGAGTTAACATATTTCGTTCAGCAACCAATGAAATTTCCAAATCCCCGTGGCTCTGCTTCGGTGTCGATTTGTCTCCCGACGAGATCTTTCGTATTTTCTTCGGAGATATCCTTTCGATAAAAGAAGGCGGCGAGCGGAGGTTGAGCGATGAATGTGAAGATCCCCAAACCTAATGGTAGCACACATCATCGTCTTTGTTTCGGAATGATCAGACAAACTCCACATGTTTCACCGTCGCGGGCGCCTTGTTTCGTCGTGCCGGGCGTGCTTTGGGCCAAAATGGCGGACGTTCTAATGCAATCAAAATTATGGAAATACTGGTTTGAGTTGAACCACAGATGGTTCGGTTCGCTTAAGCGGTTTATTCTCACTTAAGTTGAGGTTTAATGCACATGTTAATAATAGATGGTGGAGATTTAATCGAAATTAAATTAAATCCAACCCTTGGCTGCTTGGGCGTGCCGTGGCCTGCTCCCAGCAAATCCGTGGTGTGTCTGTTTTCCTTGCCCCTCTCTTTTTTTTTTTTTTTTTTTTTCTCGGATTCCAAGTGTGTGTTTTTTTTGTGCATGAGAGGAATTAATTACCAAAGGATGATTTATTCTTTAGCTTCTTGCTTCTTTGTTGCTCCAGCTAAGGCGATCCTCTGGAAGATTGCGAATAATGCATAATCGGTTTCCATTGGACCTTTATGACATCAATGCTTGGTTATTTATTTATCACTCTCATAATAAATTGATATGTCCTATATATAATCGGAAAAGTCCACATTCATCTACTCGGTCTAAATTTAATAAAACAAGTAAAAAAATTATTCAAATTTTGACTTAAATTTTTTATAATAAATACACACGTTTTCTACGATATCAAATTGAACATTATCTCAACTGAGATTAAATAATAGATTCATTCAATAAGAGGTTTATGTTTTATTAATAGAGAAAATATTGATTTAGTTTCCACAACTCAGTTATATAAGAAGGGAAGAAAAAAAAACCAATGAACACATTTTAAAATATTATAGGAAGTTTCATGTTTAGAAGAATGAGATTTATAAGAAAATGATAAGATCCTTAAAATTTTATCATAGAAATCATAGAAAAAACATAAGACCAGGCATAATCTGTTTTATCCCAAGCCAAGAAATTAACTGACATCACTGCACTAGCACAATTACATTTACATTTGAAACACCTGTCTGTTCATTAGAATTTTCTTAAAATTTTAAGAAAAGTTATGCTCTAACAAGTAAATGTGTTGTTCAAACCTTGGTTGGCTAGCAATAATCTATTGGTTCACACACGGATAAAACCAAAACCAAGAGAGATGCTTCACTTGAGTCTCATACAAGTATATGAAGTACGTCCGTAGATAGAAAATACTTGCTTAAAATTAATTTAGTGTTATATAGGCAAAATTGTAGACCCACTCTTTTAAAATGCAAAAAAATTATATGATTTCTCGCAAACTCTTGAAGTTTAAAAGCTTGGAAAACAAGATTCAAATGAAACGTGAACCACTTCTTCTTTCTTCCCCAAATTTCCCTTCATTTTTTATACAGAAATATCTCTTTCTGGGTATCTCTCCTGCTGTTTCTCCTGCTTATAACATACGCGACCTTGCCTATTTAAACCCCTCTTGTCTCCCCTTTTCCTCACTACTTCTAGATCCTTTGCTCTCCTCTCTTCGCTTGCTCTCTCCATCTCCCTTGCCCTTCTCCCTCCTCTCTCTCTCTCTCTCTCTCTGTGAAATATAGTGAGCACTCTGAGAAGCCTAAGCATACAGGGACGAGTATGGGTTTGGGAATGCCTTCTGAGGATTCAAGCTGGTGGGTATTGACACTACCAGCATTTCTGGGGACCAGAAATCTATTCGACCAACAACAGATTCTGTTTTCCATTCTTGTTACTTTCATGGTTGTTGGGCTTCTCACCTGGGCTTTCACTGCTGGTGGGCTCGCCTGGAAGCACGGCAGGAACAGCAGGGGTGTTGTTTCAATCCCAGGACCTCGAGGTCTCCCTGTTTTGGGTAGCTTGTTCAGCCTCAGCTTTGGCTTGGCCCACCGAAACCTGGCCTCCATGGCTTCCACCACTGGTGCCACCAAACTCATGGCCATCAGCCTTGGCTCCACACCTGTGGTGATCTCTTCCGACCCACACACAGCCAGGGAGATTCTCACCTCTCCCCATTTTGCTGATCGTCCGGTTAAACACTCAGCCAAAATGCTCATGTTCGAACGAGCCATTGGGTTCGCCCCAAACGGCACTTACTGGAGACTCCTCAGAAGGATTGCTTCTTCTCACCTTTTCGCTCCCAAGCGCATAGCAGCCCACGAAGTCGGACGTCAACTAGACTGCTCTACCATGCTGTCTGCAATCGCCGAAGAACAATCCAACGTTGGGTCTGTGCACTTGAGGAAACACCTTCAGGCAGCTTCGCTCAATAACATCGTCGGCAGTGTTTTCGGTAAGAGATACCAAGTACTGGGTTGTGAAGAAGAAATCCAAGAATTGAAGGAGCTCCGTGAGATGGTAAAAGAAGGGTTCGAGCTTCTCGGCGCGTTCAACTGGTCCGATTACCTTCCATGGCTGACTTACTTTTACGACCCTTTCCATATCAATCAACGATGCGCTGCTCTTGTTCCTCGTGTGAGGAGATTTGTTTCCGAGATCATCGACGATCACCGGTACAGGAGGAGCCAACATGACAAGCTATCCGACAATGCAGACTTCGTCGATGTCTTGCTCTCTCTCGATGGTGAAGACAAGCTTCAAGAGGATGACATGGTTGCAGTCTTATGGGTATGTATACATTCAACTCTACTTTTTCAATTCTATGAATTAAGAAAGTCGTTACATCTTACATGCATGAGTTCTTTAATTTATTGACATCTTGATGATTAATCACAGGAAATGATCTTCCGAGGAACTGACACAACGGCACTGCTAACGGAGTGGGTAATGGCGGAGTTGGTTTTGAACCCGGACGTTCAAGCCAAGCTTCAACAGGAGCTGGACCGAGTAGTGCTCGTGGGTGACAATCAAACTCATAATAAGGGTTTCAGTTTAACAGATGCAGACCTGGTGAACCTACCGTATCTGCAGTCAGTGTTGAAAGAGACTCTGAGAATCCACCCACCTGGCCCACTCCTTTCGTGGAGCAGGTTGTCCACGTCGGATGTCCAGCTAAGCAATGGAATGCTCATCCCTGCACACACCACTGCTATGGTCAACATGTGGGCTATAACCCACGACCCGAAAGTATGGAAGGATCCCATGGTGTTCAAACCGGAGAGGTTCATGGAGAAAGCCGGTGGTGAGAATGTGGACATCAGGGGAAATGATCTCAGGCTCGCTCCATTTGGGGCGGGTCGTCGGGTGTGCCCGGGAAAGAACCTGGGGCTGGTCACGGTGAGCCTCTGGGTGGCGAAGCTGGTTCAACATCTCAACTGGGTACCCGACACCGAGAAGCCAGTTGACTTGAGTGAGGTATTGAAGCTGTCCTGCGAAATGAAGAACCCTCTCTCTGTGGTGGCTGTTCCTAGGAATATTGGTGAATGAAGCAAGATTCCGTTATGCATGATTTGCTCCTCTGTGATCTGTATGTATGTATATAATTATTAAGTGTAAAATGTAAACATAAAGGTTCCAACAATTAATGGTACTGTACAATAAAGATTATTAATGAAGCTCTATATTTGTTCTGTATATCATCTTAGTGATTCTATATTTTGCAGTTCTTTATCAATCAAAGGAAATAAAAATCTTGTTGATCTTTGGAGATGGCTTTTGGCCGGATACCTTCAGTATTTGCATTCAAGAAGAGAAAACTCATTTGAAATTCCCAGTTTAATAATAATAAGAGTGAAATAAAATACCCATGCATAGGGTGATAAACTGAAACTCCATATGAAATTTCGTAATTTAATAATAATAGTGGGAAAGCAAGCATTGTCTGCATAAGGAACAGTAATCTTTTGTTCTGATATTAAGTAACTATGACAAAATGAGAATTGCATAGTTGACAAAAGATTAATGCTTTGTATTAGTACGAGGTCAAGAGTTTTTGATGTCAATGGCATAATCCAATTTTATATTTTAATTTTTCTGTAACAGGAATCCTCGGGATGTAGTCAAGATTTGCGTAAACTAGTTCAAACGAACCTCTAATCAAAAAAACTAAACTATAATGTTGTAAAGTTTTCAAATGGTCGAATTAAAGAATTTGAGCCTCCAATTAAGCATCTTTCAAAACTTCTACCCAAACGAGCATGCATCATGTCTTGATGAAGCTTATCATTTTTCTTTCTCCCTTCATTCTGCATCAGCATCTGTTAATCCTGCCGTTCTTGCCTGAGACTGAGATGACCCAGCGCCGGCTCAGGTTGAGATTCAAAACAAATATCCATAGTTGTTTTTCATTTGTTTTCTCCATCGCTGCCCAGCCCGGTTGGCCATCTTCCTTTTCTCACCTTGACCAGCTTGACGTGATGGTTAAGAATTTTGTTGCAGAAATAATTTATTATTGATCGCAGGGGAAGAAAAACTGAGGAGGATTAGAAAAGGCTTTATAATAGTCGTATCATCTTGATTCTTGACACTTGAAACTGTTTTTATAATTAATTTGTACATGTAAGAGAGATGTCATGGAAATAGATTAATTCTTATCAATTATCCAATGGGGTACGTCTGCGTAGTCAAGCATAGGGCAAAGAAATTAAAAAAACTCAAGTGTACGGCATTGTATATATGCACCGTCTCCTCAGTCCCCGCCAAGAGATAGATGGATTGATCTTGACTGTCATGGTCCATTGGTCCCCTTCACCCAGCGGTGGTCTTTGTGTGGAATGTGAATCTCCACCAATTGCGAATATTTCAGTTGTTCTTTTGGGTTCTTATGATAGAAAAAACTCTATAGCCATTGTTCAAAAAAATATTAATAATCATAATAAATTAAAACCCTTTATATTCATTAATAAAATGATCCACTCAAACTTTTATTTAAATATTTAAAAAAAAAAATACAGGAATATCCTTACAATATTGGAGTTGAATATTATTTCAACTAGAACAAGTTATGAATTCTTTGAACGAGAGAATTACGGGTTTATCAAAGGAGATAAAACATCAACTAGAGCAAGTAATGAATTTTTTGGACGAAAGAATTACAACTTTATCAAAGGAGAGAAAAAAACATCAACTAGACCAATTTATGAATTATTTGGACAAGAAAATTACAGCTTTATCAAAGAAGAGAAAACATCAACTAGAGCACGTTATGAATTCTTTGGAGGAAAGAATTACGGCTTTATCAAAGGAAATAAAAAATCAACTAGAGCAAGTTATGAATTCTTTGGACGAGAGAATTACGGCTTTATCAAAGGAGAGAAAACATTAATTAGAGCAAATAATGAATTCTTTGGACGAGAGAATTATGATTTTATTAAAGGAGAGAAAAAAAACATCAACTGAACCAAGTTATGAATTCTTTGGACAAGAGAATTACAACTTTATCAAATGAGAGAAAATATTAATGTGATTTCCACAATTCATTTATATGTGAAGACATAGAAAAAAAATGAATCTACCCAACTTAAATATTAAAGAAAGATTCATATTCAGAAAAGTGACAGTTACACTTATTTTTCTTTTTTGTCTATGTCTCTCATCTCCATGTAAAATTACTTTTTTTTTTCTTTTTTCTCATCACAATATTATCTAGGAGGTTGAACTTGAAAGGTCCTTCAAATGCTAATAATCGAAATTATAAGAAAAACATAGCTTGCCTTACCCTCAATCAGAAATTATCACTCTAACTCACTACAACCTCCTGAGGGCTTTGAAAGATTCGGCTCAGAAGATAAATAATTATCTTTAAAAGTTAAGTCATTTCTTAACAAAATATTAGGATATAATCTATAGTATAGTGTCTTCTCTTCTTTTGTATATTATATGGTATTTTAATATTCCGTATAATAATTCGTCTATGGTGTATCTAGTGTATCTAATCACTTATATATAAATATATCATCTGTGAACCTCACAATGATTGGTTATCTCATGTGATCCATACCTAGAAGGAAGTTGAATCGATTCACTTCAATTGCCATTTTCTCACTTCCTAACCACTTATATGCAACCAATATTTCCAACCTATGTGATTGTGGGTCAATGCGTTAATTGCGGTTGGTAGGTTTTGGTTTTGTTGTTGTTGTTTTTTATTTTTTTTATGCATCAAGGTTTTAATGGTGGGGAGTGAAGGGTTAGACTTTAGATCTAGAGACTCAAAATTGAGTCTACTTATAGGGAAATCAATTACTTTTGAATTGAATTTATGTAGAATGTTAAGTATTGCGTCTTAAAGGGTTTTTTTTTTTTCCGGTAGAATTGCATCTTAAAGAGTTATTCATTCAGTTCTGCTTATTACTGTGTTTGCATGAATATTTAGTAAGATTCATCAATAAACTATATAACCCATGGTAAAGGAAATTTTCTTCAAACTCAAAACTTACAATACAATTATCATTGATTATAATGATTATATTCAAATTGCAATAACATTTCTATGGTTGAAATAATTCCAATAACCAACTAAAATCAAATCACAATGTTACAAATAGTCCACTGTAAGATCATTTATGAGAGAAGATTATTATACTCTATCAAAGTAGACAATCTTACTAAATCTTATAGATCTCTATGACGCAATTGTGTGATTGTTTTGCCTTCTTACATCACGATTGGATATTCTTGTCAATTTAAAATTTTGATTTGATTCAAAGATATTTGTTGAGCAAAATCAGGTTTACCAAATTCTTACGGATTTAATTCAAAGCTATATATATAATAACATATAGAAAATTGATGTTTAGGGTCGAACAACCAAAATGAACCCAAATGCATCATCATTCAACGATGAAAATCAATAAAGAAAAAAGAAAATGAACACTTACTCATTAATTAGACATTAATGGATTATTAATGATTAATGGACCAACTAACTCAGCAGGAATATTCTTCGTTCTGGCAAGCAAATATCTGAAATGTGTGACTCAAAACAAAATGGGCCACTAAGACTGCCTCTTGGTATTAAATTTAGAAGCACAGATTCCTTAAAACCTAGAATATTAGTTAGATTATTGTAATTTAATGGACGAAGTCAACTAACTCAGAGCTTTCTATCGTACAAAGTCAATATCTCCAAGATCCAGACCCAACACAACGTACCTTCAAGTACTTTATTTTGGATGAATTAATGTACCTTCTAGTACTTTTAAACCACAAGTTGGAATTGGAAATGAAAGACTAAACTATTATTGTAATTACTAAAATCCAGGGGGAAAGCATAAGAGATTTAGCTTCATTTGTTTATAGGAACTGATGGAGACCCAAACAGAAACACCTATGTGGTGTCGTGGTCTACTGTTGGCCATTAGATAGAAAATTCTTTCAATTGATTTTTAATTTGAAAATTTATAGATATGACTTCTTAAGAAGAAAAAAAAATTCATAAAAAACTTATTAAGAATTCGCCAATTATTCACATCAAATTAAGCAAAGCAAATTTATCGAATTCAATATTGACATCAACATGAGTGACATACCATAAATTGTCAATGCAGAATTGGTAGAGTGGTAGAAATCCATACTTCTCAGTGGAGAGGTCATTGGTTCGATCTTTGCAGACAGCGTCTCCCCCTAAGGATGTAATCAAGGTGCGCGCAAGCTGGTCCAAATGAATCTCAGCTTCCAAAAAAACAAAAAGGTAGACATACCATACAATTGAAACCATATGCTATTTAGTCTTCTCCATCATAGAAAGCCTGGCCCAAGCCTAGGGTGTGCGATTTTGGAGCTAAAAGACTTGATTAAATTTATGGCTGGGATAAGCCCAAGCCCATTCCCTACATGGGAAATGGCTGTTCGCTGAATGAAATGTCGCATAAGTCATGGGCCAAGAAACCCAATTATAGACTTTTCTTTATTATTTTCAAATCTGATCAGGCCCATTCCAACCAATCCCAATTTTTCACCAACTTGGGCCAGATCCATGGGCTTGGCTTTGAAAATCCCCATTCGAAGTCGGGCCTGCTGTTGGTCGATGTCAACTAATTTTATTGAAGATATTACCCGGAAAACCTTTTTAAGGAAAAAAATAAATCTACTAATATAGAGCACATTCCATCCCAATATTTTGAACAAAAGCATGTCCCATAAATCCATCGCATATGATACTTATAATTTACAGAGGACGGAAGATTGGCAGAAAGAGAGAATTAGCAGGGGAATCTACCCAAAAAAAAAATCAAAAAAAATCAAAAAGATTAATTACATTACACAACAAAATTGATAAGAGTTAACCGGCTATAAATATACAAGCCAATAGCTAAGGGCAATTACACAAAAATCTTCCTCCATTACATATATGCAAGCAATGGCGACAGGTAAGGCATCATCATACTAATAAGTTGACCTGGGAATTCCCACTGTTCAATGAGCCTAGCAAAGCTGGAGGCAGATGCAATTCAATCTGTTGGGCAAGTGGTAATTCTGAGAATAAAACCTTTTGATCTGAGTTATTAGACGTGGATTGAGTATTCTTCATTGTAGTTTTCCTGGCATTCCAGATTGTTGGGGAACCATAGGCCAGACGGAATTCCTTTCTCCATTCTATCCCTTTTGTCCTGTTCTCGCTTCTTTCAGTTTTTATCTTCCGTATCTCTTTTCGCATCATGTATGTCGGCAAAAGCTATAGCCCATAAATACAATCAGGTCTTCCAATGCTCAATCCAGGATTTTCTCCCCGGTGGAGAAGAGGTTCCAGACAACAGTTCCTACCAGATAAAGGCCAACTGAAACCTTGAAAACATCATCCCAAGATCCTGAACAGTCAAGTAACAGAAGAATAATTAGTAAAGCCAGGGGACACAGGCAGATGGATTCAAAATCCATACAAGATACATATGGCTTATATATATGACCTTAAGACCAACCCTAGAGCTGTTACCTGCTAAGCATTGATAACTATTATCTCTTTAATTCTTTCAATGGTCATAAAAGTGAACTAATACTGGGTGAAAAAGTGTACTAACTCATTTAAGTGCATGACCAACTGTTCTAATAAAATTCTGAATTATCAGTCACCAGATCATCCCGCCATGTGCCAGAATTACATGGGTTGCTAATAAGCTTATTTGGTTGGGCGATCCAGTGGTAATTTTCCTTAGCTCCACTTGTTTCAGCATAAAATTGTACTTCAAAATGTTGAAAAGTTTTCCCCGTGTTTGTCCATTGATAAATAAGTGCTGGAAAACATTTCAACATGTAATTTTATGCTGAAACAGTCAGAATACACTAGTACAAATTAGCATTAGACTGGAAGTTTCTTCTTCTTGTACTATTGGTACATGACTAATCTTCTAATTAACTACAAAGAGATTTCTAAACATCTTTGCACTTATTTGTCTTCAAAAACTATGTAAATCTATATTTATTTAAATTTCAAATAGAATTTAATAAACCAAATGAGCAAAAACAGACCATGTTGCAAGATGTAACCGGTTGCTGCTGTACCAAAAACACCTGCTAGTACCCCTGCAGTGTTGGATAGTCCAAGCAGTACTCCCTGTATAAATAATCATCCGACAACAATTATTATTTTTATTTTTCTTGTCACTTGTCAAGTACAGATTTAGTCATTGCTTCCCTTCATTTGACACTCATTCATGTTTCAAAAACTTTGTGATAAATCTTAAACCCAACGTCATTGAAACAATGGTGATGTCAGGCGAGGCCACAGAACAGAGTGATTGCCTAATTAACAGTATTGACATTAACAGCAAAAAATGTATTGAGCATCAATCTTGTCTGGAAGGATAGTACTTACGGCATATCGAGGGCCAATATCTTGATGGTTAGAATATAGACCCGACTGAGAAAATGCATCAGTTCCCTATTCCAACAAGACAACAATTAGATTTAGTTTAACTCATGGATCACCAGTAGCCACTAGAGAGGTTTCCAATGACAATAACCCACCCCAAAGCATACACAGAATATTGCACACAAGTCACAACAGTATACGCTCACAAAATAGAAAAGGAAAATAACTAGTAAACTAGGATTAAGAAATTAGCAGAGGATATACTTCAATCAAATGGAACTCTACAATTTGTAACTTAAATGCTTGACATGTCACATGTTACATTCTCACCATTCTTCATTTTGATAGAGATTGGCAATGATTAACTATTTCTAGTTGAAGAGCAGAAATACTAACAACAATCTGCAGCTTATGACTGGCCTAATTGCAGGTTATGGTACAACACCACAAATGAAACATAATACTTCAACACTACATTCCAAAATAAATGTAAAGCTACTAATCCATCGTACCACTGCAAAAGATAGTTTCAAAACAGCATTGCCTGCATCTCGTTTACTCTCACATCTTATATGCATTCTTCTGGTATAATGTATGTAACCATCATCCTTAGTGAACCATAGGATGCAGGACCGCTTTTCAAGGTTGCATGAATACATTTCCATTGAAACAAACTCACCATTGATTTTGTGTCTGTAAGCCTACACTTTTTCATGCATCATCTTGTAGTAGTGGCCATTCTTTCCAACCATTGGCCGCCTACTTATTCCCATCTTACTAGAAAAATCTGAATCATATTGCTTCACCCTCAATCAATTTATCGTAATAAATGTTATAAGCAGTTCTCCATATAATATTGTAGCATTTAGTGCGTTTCTTTTCTGATATCTGAAACAACGGGTGATCCCTATTCACCAAAGCTTCTAAGCACATTTATGCCATGATCAAGTAGTAATCACCCATCTCAGAAGTGATGAATCCAGTTGTCCAACTTATTGCCCTCACAAAAATTGACTACTAATATGTTGGACCACCAGGAGTCTAATGATGAGGGAGTGAAGTTGGGCATTGTCATAAGAGTCGCAAGTCTTTCCCCATTACTTATGTGGACTCACTCAATTAGAAGTCACAAAGTAAAAGTTGGGTTGAGCTCTCTCTTGGGCATCTTCAAAGATAACCGTCTGTGGCAAAGCTTCAACACTAGGACACCATTGACTGGCTACGATGTCGTGCAGTAATGTGACGGATCAGACCACTTCCTATTTTCTTGACCTATAGTTTCCCCTAGGTAGAAGGTGACCAATTCTAATTAGAATCCGATTTACATTTTTTATACATTTCCATAAGCCACTAAAGATGTTTAAAGTGAATTGTGAATCTCAAACTGGAGCAGTAATGGCTAAGTTTATCAAAATTATCTTTTGCAGCACTCGGGGTAATCAGGTCAAACCTGACTGCATGTCATGCATAGAACTGCCATTGCAGGGGAATCGACATGGCTGAGCTGAGTAAGAAAGAAAGCTGGACCAAGGAACCCAATTGACTGCATAATCTGCAAGGTTATCATGGAAAAAAGGTTAATTAGCGCCAATTGATTTGAATTGATGGTATGCAACAAGTCCTTACTAAAATTATGGTTCCTAAAGCAAGCAATGGCAGCAGCCACCAAACAGAATTTAGGGTGGAAGGAAATAAATACATGCTCAAGTGGTGCGAAACAGAGTATAGTTCATGAGCCATTTACCCATTTTCAACCTCACTTGCAAAAAGAGGGAAAAAAGAATGAAAAGAAAATAAGGCTTTAGAGTGGATAAAGCAGAGTAGTGAGCAAAGGACAGTTCAAATCATCTCTAGTTAATTAGATAGTCAAGCATCAGGAACTGAAGTCTAATATTTTTATCCAAATATTAAGAAAAACTTGGAGTCTATAGAGTGATATATCAGTTAAAATCATACAAGACAGAAAATATCCTGTTTAAAAAGAGCTAACAAAGAAAACAGTAGACAGTCCATATTATACTTTTGTGATGAATGCATTATTCACATTTTTTTTTAAAGGACAAAATTATGAAGAAAAAAAAAATCCTCTTTCATACGTGAATCCCTACTTCAGGCACTCTTACTCAATGATAGGTGTCAGAAGCACCTTTATGATGTCATGGTAGAAGGAGGGGGGGGGGGGAATTAAGATTACTCAAAAACAGTTCTTAGTTAACTAAATTTACCCATTCATCCTTGTGTATAACCAGATTACTAAAAATAAGTATCTCAAAATTACCCAAAACAGTACCATTTCATCACCACTACCTTTATTTTACATGTCCCTCTACCACCCAATGACTGAGAACACCTGACGAGGGAGGTTGAAACCAGAGCAAGTAGATTTATGGATGCCCAAGTTTTGTCACTACTTTGGAGAGTTTGATTGAGAGTAGCACCTGAAGAACCCAATAAGTATCCCCACCCATGACACTACTGCCTCAATAATGTGTGCCAACTAAACTCACACCCACTGCCCTTCCTATGCTATTTTTGACCCTCACAATAACTTGCCCATCAGTGCCACTGCAAAAGTATATGAAGGAATTTTGAGTTTTGGTTCAGTTATTGGTTTGGTTAATGTTTATAAGAACATTCCCCACTTAGTCGCGATAAGGATGCTTGATGTTGGTTATATGAATATTGCCGACCAATACATATTTTATGTTGGAGCTATTAGATGAAAATGAGACTAAAATACAGAATATAGAAATAAAGCATGCCGAGACTTATCAAGTATGGAAGCCTGGCATGCTGGGAAACAACAGTGAGGTATATTCATGTAAATGTGGATTAACAAAAGATTTTTCCAAGAAAATATAATTTTCCCTACAGCTATATAACTGCGTACACATAATAAACAAGCAAATATAGATTTTGATACCAACCTTGAGCTTGAAAGGCAAAAAGGTAGGAAAATATTGACGATATCCTATCAGATTACATAAAAAATTAACAGCAAAGAACTAACATACAAGTGAATTCTAGATATCAACAAACATTGCAAAGGAAATGGGTTGAAAATCTAAGCAAAAGACTGATTCACACATGTAAGAGATCCTAAGTTAAGGAACCACAACTAGATCTACATGAAACAAATTATAACAGAATCCTTTGGAAAATCAAACCATAAAAACTTGGTGAATCAAAAAACTTTTATTTATTTATTTATTTATTTTTGCTTCGGGGGGTGGATAGAAGGTAATTCCAATATTAATATAAGAAATTAAGTCATTTATCAGATAAGATAGGGATATAAGAAACTTTAGGACATTATACATGAGAAATTGTGGGAAGAAAACTACAAACCATTAGAAATAGAATCTATACAATATCAAGAATAAACTAAATCTACTGTGAATCTACCATACTAAACTTGGCAAACAAACGGGGTAGTATAGATGAAAAGGATTATATTTGAAGGAAATATGAAGAAACACGATTGTACTCCAGTTTGACTACAATATTGTGTTTTGGAATGTATGCAATTCCTAAAAGCACCTAAGATCTTAAGCATGATTTGAGAGCAACAAAGAGATCCTTCACGACCACAGGTGTTTGGGCTGATTGGATCTTTAAAAATTCCAAAAAAGATGAAGTATTTTTAAAACAAAATATACCTCCATGTTGCTGGAAGAAGGATCCCCAATCTTAAATTGGGTCAAAATTACCAACTAAACATTTAGTTAGTCCAGACTTCAAATTTTGAAACATAGATCCCAGATTAGTCTCCTAGAAGAATAGCATTTTAATTTCTATTAAATTTGGACATAAAATTAGAGAAATTTTCAATGGGTGAAGTTTTGGCCTTTTTTCATGAAACTGCCACCAGAGTCAAACACACATTTTCACATTGGGGTCCAAGCATATATCACTATAACAAGTGAGAACCCCCAAAAACCTAGAAATAATTCTCAACGATAGGATTCCTCCCCCCCCCCTTTCTTTCAAACAATAATAGTACAGTTCTACTAAAGTTGAACTCCTTTGAGGAATGATTAAGATCACATGTTTTGCAAAAGAGATCTTCCTCTCATACAAGGGCAATTTAGACTCAGTTCAGTGTTAATAGATCCTTGAAACCATTCAGAAGGACACGGAAAGCCTGGGCGTGAGAAAATTTTCTAGCTTGCCATGGATATGAAAACAGTCGCTTAATTTCAAAGTTATGTTGAATAATAGCAGATCAGTATTATGAGTTCAATCAGAACCTGGAAGTGTGTCTACCAGTATGGACATCCAAGTTCAGATGCATGGTGACAAAACAAGCTAGATAGTTTGGCTAAGAATTCAAATTATTTTAATCTACTTAGCTATTAAAAAATTAATGGTGTTTCTTAAGATATAAGTGAGCTGCATCATGACATGAGTTACGAAATGGAGGACATCGCCATCAAGCATGATCAAAGAAAACGAGAATACCTTGCGAACCATGGTAACAGATAGCCCTTTACTCACAAGCGTGTCCGCGATCCACCCTCCAGCATTTGCAGAGAATGCCATTGTAAGCCAAGGTAAAACACAGACAAGTCCAGACTCCATGAGGTTGAACTTCAAGACCTGAGAAGGAATCTCTCAATAATAAATGTTATAAACTTGCTTCGTGGACTATATGCTTGTATTGTGGCATCTGTTTGAAGCACACATTTGTCCTCATCAGCAATGTTCAAACACTTGCTTTAAAACTGTGAACAGTAATTGCCTTACTACATGCAAACAGTGGCATCAAAATTATCATGCATCAGACTAATTGATAAAGAGTGGTTAAATTGCAACAGTAATAAGTTGGAGAATCAGCTTTACAAAAGAAATATTTTAGGATGCCTGAATGAAAAGGTGAAGTCACTGTTTTGTGGTATAAGTAGCAGCTACCATTCACCAGTGGGGATAAGCCATCCATATAAGGATACTTGTCAAAAGCATTGTGTTTTCATGTGTTGATAAATGTTGTAGAAAATATTAAAAGCTTGAGCTTATGAGTTAAGTGTCTGTAATTGGTATGAAAGCCTACTAAGCGTTCGATGCCTTGATCCCTAGTAAGTGCATTTGGCCTGTTAAAAGTGTTAATGTTGTCGGGTCCCTTTGCTTTGTGCCCCCTTAGTGCTACATGATGGCACCATCACATTATGATTTCAAATTCAGACCCATGTTTGGGGACCTGAACATGTGGGGTAATGCTACCATGTCAATATACATTGTAGCCCTAACTTAACCGTTTTAGATTTGGGATAAGCAGAAATAACCATGTCAGATGATTGTGCTACAGGTGCTTGAACCCAACTCAGAGATGAGGTGTTTTGACTTAAAAGTTTGGTATGGGACTTGGAGGTTATACAACATTCTAGAATGATTAAGTGCACCCAGAAAAACATCTTAGAATGATGGAACCAGGACAATGGACCCTGGCAGGTCTTCTGATCAATAGGGCAGAAGCATCTGTCTACAGTTTACATGTGTACAGATTGAATTGAATATGACTTTCATAAATATTTTAAGGAGAAAAATCTCTCCATGGACCATGTTTATCTTTTGTCCACAGGAAATGGATTCCCAAAATGCAGACTGCTAACTCTGTAGTGCACACTGCAGGCCGTTGGGCAAATAGGTTAGGGACGTTAACCATGTCATTTTTCAGAGCCTTACAGTTCACACCCCCATATATGTAACACAAAAAGACTGACTTTTGATCTTTTTTCAAAGTTTTATTTGTCCGCAAGGTGATATAGTTGCAATGTGCCTAGGTGAACTTTGTACATCTAGGGAGGCTAATATAAAAATTAGGTCTTTAAAATTTCAGTGCCATGGGTATAGCCACATGGCTTAAAAATCATAGCCATTCCTAGAAGAGATATACATATCCCCTGTAGATCTTGCTCTCATAAATTTTTTTTTTTTTGCAAAGTATATAAATAGTTCCACAAGTGTCATAAAAAATCAAAATATTTTTTCTGTAACTGAACTTGATTTATTCATACTTTTCTTTGCAAATATGTTTGAAGAAGTCATAGCTCATTTGACTAATCATGCAACCCACGCTCTCAACCCCCCCCCCCCTCTTCCACTGGCAATGGGTGTAGCTCCTATTTTGATTTGTTCAAGGTTAAACATCTTGAAAAATGGGTGAGGTAATTCAAGCTAGCCAATTGTGCATGTAAAAGGTCCACAAAGATGAACAACTCTGGAGCCTAAACATGCAGATCACTGTCATGCTGCATTCAGTATAAATGGAACTCATGCAGTCAGATTTTAAAGACCAAGGATGAGAACCAAGGCCCTAAGAGTACAGACTGGGTTTGTTACCCTTCTTTTTGATAGGGAATTGGAGATTCATTATCTCCGTTGTAGTTAATAATGCAGACCCATCCCCTTTTATATATAAATAAATACATAAATATTTAGAAGAAAAAAAAAGCATGTACAGATAGACCCACGAATGGGGGAGACAAGGCAATGCCACCGCAGTGTACGAGGAACTCATCTTTCCCTATTTTCCTCAACATAAGCATCCTCCTTGCACAACATAAAAAATGCTTGGTCACAGCCAGTTGATACAGGCATCATTCTTTCAACCAAAACAAGAAAGCATCTCATGACAATCCATTAGTTTTAAACCAAAGATGTTTTTCATCCTGACATGTATAAAGTACACTTTTTAATCCAGATCAACTACTAAAGCAGACAGTTGATCATCTGCACTGTAAATTTGAAATGTTTTCCCAATTTATAACAAGTAGTTCCAATATAACAGAACACTGTTCTTGATAATCAACAAAACCATCTGCTTATTCTCTGACCCTTTAATCCATAATATCTTTTTGAACAAAATTCAACATTTTTACATCCACATAGTTAATAAATCACAGCAGGCTAACAATAATTTCAAGTCACACTTATATACGTAGCGAATAATGAAAAAATAACCACTCCAAACCTTTTGGATCATTTTTAAAATGAGTGCAGTAAGTCAGTAACATCCCAATCTTGTCCATGTTCCCACTTCATGCCTCTTGTTTGTTACTTAGCCCCAGGCCAGGAATCATAAGAGCATGTCAAGCAATCCATAGCCTTGTGCTTCTCTTTTCCCCTTCTTGTGCTTCATTTATCTTTAGTCTGATGGTGTTGCTTCCAGATAGCTTATATGTTTATTTAGCACCTCAACTACCTCATGACTTTTCTGGTCCAATCCATATTGATTCTTTTAGGTGCACAAATTGTCTACATTAACACACAATCAGGCACAAGAAATTCAATTCAACTCACTGAGCCTTATGCCAATTGTTATGTGATGAGCTACATATGTATACTTCCTCACTTGTACTCAAACCAATATTCCAATTATAGTAATTTAGAAATAGCTGATTCCCAAAAAGCCACTGAAACTTATATCAATCATTCTCAAAACATGGATTTAGTTAAGCAAAATAGATGCTAGTGAAAATTTTTACCTGGTTATAATATGTTGGCATCCATGTGAGAAGAATGAATGTCCCCCAATTGTGGCAGAAATGGGAGACTATTAGGGCCCAAACAGGTCTTTTTGATAATATTAGTCTCCACGGTATTGTAGTCACAGGGTCCTTTGGAGGATTGCCACTAATAATAAGCCTCTTTTCCTCAGGACGAAGTTCAGGATCTTCAAAAGGTGAGCTGTGTGCCTTCGGAACCAGTTTCCAATTGTGAAGTAGCATCAGCAATTTAAGCATGTACAGAAGTGGAAAAAATCAGAGATATTCTGCAAAACTTCATTTCTGGCATCTTATACATAGTTATATTTTTATCATGGGTACAAAATAACAATTCATTCTGATCCCAACCAGATGTGGTCGGCCACATAGATTCTTGCAAGGACAAAATATTGATACTAAGAGTAAAAAGAAAAGGAACACCAACTACAACTCAGTCTACTCCGACTAATGGGATCGGTTGTCAAGATCCTTGCCCTCCAATTAGCTCTATGTGACGTCATACTTGAAACAAAACCTAAACCATGCATGTCTTTCCCCCACCATTTCCCCTGGTCATCTTAGGCCCACCCCTACCTCTTTTAATACTTTTAGCGTGAAACAACTCCATCTTCCTAGCTGGAACATCCAAAGGTCCACATTGAACATGGCCATGCACCCCAAAAGAGTGTCTCATTGCTTATCTTGAATCAGGGCTATTTCCAAATCAGCTCTAATGTGACCGTTCCTTATTTTGTCTTCCCTAGTTTTTTCACACTTAAACCTCAATATCCTAAACTCCTCTATAACTTGGCTCATCTGTATGACACTTCTTAACTGCCCAACATTCTACGCAATACAGCATTGCTAGTCATATGACTGTCCTGTAAATTTTTCCTTTTAACTTTGAAGGAATCCATTGATCATATAAGACTGTAGATGCACCTCTTCAGTTTACCATCCTCCTTTAGTTCTGAGTAAAACTTCAGACTTTCATAACACTTTATTTAGTGATGACTGACCCAAAATACCTAATATAATCACTTTGTGGATTCTCTATTTCATCAATTCTCATGATATTATCTGTCCCGGAGTTGCTAAAGTTAGACACCATATAATCTGTCTTTGTCTTGATCTTACAACCTTTTGAGATATTGGTATCACATGACAATGTAGAGCTACACTCCTTTTGATGCGTACTGATAGAAATATTCTTGTCAAAACTCAACCATAACAAAGGAGACATTATTCTAAAAAAGTATGAAAAACCATGTCATTCATGGGGATTGAAAATGACTTGTTTGAAAGTCCCGCTTCTCCGTAGAAGGCATTAATAAACATAAGAACTCGTGAAACTAAACCTAACAACACAGAGCCGTAGCAGACACTTCCTGTTGATATGTATTGATAGTGATACTCATGTCAAAATAAAAGGGCAAATAAAGAATATAGTCCGCTAATCATCCCGCAGCGAAGAATGTCAGGGATGGTTCAGAAATTGGCATGTCACTGAATGTCTACAGATGTGAGTTGTGGTAACCTCCCTCTTAAAACGGAAACTAGTTGACATGCTAAAATTCCTTAGAGACAAAATATTGAGTTGTTCTCTTTTTTTTTTTTTTTTGGTGGGGGGGGGGGGGGGTAAACTTGTAATGGAAATGTTCACAAAATCAATGTAATTTAACAAATATCAGAACAAAAGTACAAGAATATGTTTGAACTGCAGTAATATCATGCACCAGCCAACTATTCCTAGTCAATTTGGACACACAAATACCAACATATGACAACAATTCCCCATCTTCTTTTGCACTTGATGCTATACATAGAAATGAGTACCAGCTTTCTCTGCATCAGTACACTAATAGCAGAACTGGGCTAGGTTTGATATCCCCAAGGACCCCAACAATAAAGACATCAGATATTTTCTCATCATATTCCATTTTCCCATGTTAATACAGTTAAGTTCCCCCCCCCCCCCTCTTTCTTCTTTGTGCTGCTAAAGTAAAACATAACTCTGCTAGTAAGGATAATATAGGAACTTTGATTGCAAACATATATCTAACTAAATGTGTTACTACATAGTAGGAAGATCCACTGAGGTAGCAGCATTGACACTACTAAAACGACATGTTGATGAAATACATACAGCAGGATATATGATGATTGTAAGAAGGTTACCTTACTCATCCATATTGCAAACCAAATGGTCCCAATAGAGCCAAAGGAGTAAAAAACTGATGGCCAACCAAACCTATGTATCAGCAAAGGTGAAAATGCCAATCCTGTTACTGATCCAAGGTACATCCCACTGTATACTAGAGCTAAAGATCTACTTCTTTCTCCAACAGGAACCCATTTTGACAGAATATTATTCATGGCAGGCATGGCAACACCCTGCCAGAAGGAAAAGAGATCAATATAATACAACAAACATCCAACCAAGTAGAATTCAACAGAAATATACCACAGCATAAACCATACTTGTTTTCTGTTTCATTCAGCTGGACTCAAGTATATAAATTTACTAAGGCACTCTAAAACTTACGAGGCCGAATATTAAGGCCTTCCTAATGAGGCAGCCAATATGATATTTTCTCAAGAAAATTAAGGAACTAACCTCACCAATCCCCATAAATGCACGAACAACAAGTAAGAATGGCAACCCAATCTTAGCAGCAACAGGTGTTAGAATTGTTGCAACAGACCACCAAACTACCCCAAATCCCAGTACAGTCTTTCCACCAACCTTATCTGCCCATATACCTCCAGCAACCTATAAATAAAATTTCCAGTTAGAAGAATCTTATAATATAAGGCATAGTGAATAAACAAGTAAAAGAGGGGGATTTTTTTTTTTTTTTTTTTTGGGGGGGGGGGGGGGTAGTAAAATTTCACAAGCTATAGTATCAAAGGAATTTTCACATGCATACGAAACAAAATCAAAATATATATTCTCAAAGCGTGAATCGCCCTCAATTTGCACTGAGGATGTTTAAATGGAAGTACTTTTCAAACTCCAAATTGTTGATGAACATTATTAAACCTGTAACCAAATAGATTGACAGAAAAAGATGTAGTGTTTGGAAATTTCATAGACAGAGAAAAATGTTCACAAGTGTTTATAACCCGAATTTCTTTTGGGAGGTAAATGGAAAGCTCCCAGCCATAACACCCTCTCCCCATGTTAAGGTGAGTTACTGCTACAAACAGCAAGTGTGCTAACCAGGTGAGATAAATGGAGCATGACCTTTCTGGATTAAGAAAAACAAGAGAAATCCATGTCTACAAACTATCATACTGTTGCATGGGGAAAAGAAATTCTTTACAGCCATATTTGATTAGACTCAAGCTTCATTACACCGATAACTCTACATCAGAAATAGGCAGGTTTCATTAGCCCTTATAATTGGCACTATCTCATAACCTCAGGAAGTACAGCAGTTTTAAAAGTTGAAATTTTATTTAGCGATAAAAATGAAGATAATGAAGTTCATAGAATCTTCTTAACAAGTATGATTCACTAAATTCTGTGATGTTTTAAGCAATAGAAATAAAGATAATTTAGTGAAGTTCATAGAATCTTGTTCACAAGTTATGGTGGGTGAGAATTTACTTGCCAGCCTAATGACATCACTTCACAGTGTAGACTGACTTTTTTAGCAGTCATTTCAACTAGGAAACTTGGAGTAAGTCTTTTCTGACATTTTATGGAAAAATCAAATTTTCCATATCATAAACTTTTGCGTTTATTTATCCCCTTGTCTATTTCAAATGCTACAATTATATTCCACCGAGCAGTTCCTTTGGTTGGTAAAAATCCCAAAGCATTTTCTTTTTTCAGTGATGTTGAACCATGCACCCGGTTTTAACATCTGATTTATATTCATTGAATGCTGGACACGACAATGTGCCAGTAGATTTTTCATTTTGGGGAACATGGAACATCAATGACTTGGCTTTGTTATGTTAATAGAAAACCTTGGTGGTTAAGTCCATCAAAAGATTCCACATTTTCTTTTTCAGTAAGCTGCAAATGACAATTCAGAGCCCTACAAAATAATATTAGAAGTTGTGAATACAAAAGGTTTGATTCGGTATTCACCAACCTGGGTAAGAAGGTAACCCCAGAAAAAAGAAGATTGAATTAAACCAACTGTTGAAGGATTCCAATTGAATTCTGCCGACATTGGAAGGATAGCAATGCTCATGTTTACCTGCCAAATAAAAGTTGTCATGCAATAGTACAATGAGAACAACCCACATCAACTTTCATGATCCTTATAACTTATCAGAATTAATGGAACAGTTATTCCCATATTAACTTCTTCAAAGGAAAATAATCATGGAAAATCACAAAAAATATTAAATAAATAAATAATCTTGAATTAAAAAAGGGTTGAGTAAAAAGTTATTGATTGAACTTTCATTAATAAGATTATCAAGCATACCTATGAGATGTGTTTATGCCCATTAATAATACTCCCACCTAAGGTAAAAGTGGATATACTATCATATCAGTAAATGTAGTGCATGAGCTAATATATGTGTGAAAAATGTGGCCATATATAACATGCAAATGAATGATGTGGAAGTGTTAAAGAATAGAACAAAAGGGGGACGAAAGCATATAAAAAGTTGCATATGCTTAAATATCCAATGGATAATAATGGAAAGAGTATTTGGTTAACTTTCACTATATTTCTAACAGTGATTCTCCTCAAATTACATCGACTCAATATTTATAACCTATATTAAACCCAGGAATATAAGAGGAAGAAGGCACATTTACAAAAGCTCAGGGTTGCCCAGTTTTATTTCATTTTGGTGGTTATTTCATCTGCCATGCAATACAACCATTGTCCTGTTACCAACTCTTAAAACTACCTAATTATATATATATATATATTTCAATTGAGTTTTGTCAGCTCATTGCTTATGCTCTATGAATCTGATGAACACTGACACGAAAGACAAAAAGATAGAGAATTTGATGCTGTTATTTAATTTTAAACGTAATTAATAGCTCCTTCCATTCTCGTGGTAGGAAGTCTGAAAAGGTTGGATCTGAGAATTTTTTGAGTAGGGACATGGGATAATATATTATGTCGGTTGTTAGTAGTATTTGATAACCGCCTTCCTACCCTGCAAACCACGCACCATGTCGGGGAAAGGGAATTCATTAGGCTTTTCTAATTAGAAAACTTAAAGTAAAAGATGGCTGCACAAATGCAGTAGTAGCTAGTGATTACTTGAAAGAAAAAACCATTACTGCTCCTAAGGATCTCCATGTCATGGCCTGCCATGACAAGCCTATCTGTAGCAGCTTGGGAGAGGATTTCCAGCATCAAGTGGAGGAGCTTAATTTGAACAAATCGGATAGTTCAATAGAAGTCACTACACGAAAAATCTAACATAAATGCAACCATAGTAGTTTCTGTTGCAGGGAAGCAAAAACGAGATGAAGGAATCTTCGGAAATGAATGCAAGAAATCAAGTCTTTTCTGTCACGCCCCCATTTACTAGGGGCAGGCGGGGCTCATGACACCTAAACCCTATTGGGAGACATGGTAGTTAATTCCTTCATCCTCACCTCAAAAACAACAGAGACCGGTATCATAATGTAACATCAAAAACGTCTACATAGAAAGAGAGGGCAAGTGCAGAATTATGATAACGTGATGGCAACTAACACTATCTAGGTATAATTACACAATGTTTCAATCATCAGTTATTCAAACTATGGTAACACCTGAACCGACCATTTTTACTATCTTATACAAAACCTCGAGGATATAAACATAACCTGAGACAAACTGAACTATGGAAACCAAAAAGGGTTAACGATTCAAACTAACTCTAACTCAACCAGTCATAACTCCTGAAGACATACAACAAGAGGGGGGAAGGGGTCATGAAAATGGCCACCATGAAGGCTATAATCTTGAAAGTCTTCAATTTGTTTCAGAAACCGGCATATTTAATTCAACATTAAAAATAGTAGTAGAAATTTTCAGGGTATCATAGCCAATTGTTCGACTCCCACGCAATTAAGAAGAAGCTTAACTTCACAAAACAGAGTACTCGAAGAAAGAAGCTTACTCTATCCATATTGCAGAGTAGAAAAGCAGAGGAACACAAAACTACAATCAGCCAACGCTTTGGAAACTGCTCCCACCATAGAAGCCCGGCTTCCGGAGAATCCTCTACAATGGTAGCATCATTCAGAGAATCTAGAAACTTAGCAGTATCCGGTGCCGAGTCCGCGACGTCGTATGGCTCTGACTTGACATCGGCCCAAACTCTACTGATTTTCCTCCGGCAGAAGCTTTCGAACGAAACTGGACTAACCGTTTGCACATTAAAATTGGAGAACCGCCGAACAGTCCTTCTACTAACCCTATAAGTATCAGAGTTCTTGTTCTTCGGCGAATACGAAAAGTATGGAGAAAGAGATAGCAAAGACGCTCCAGCATTCATGGTTTGAGGCTCGAAACGTTTTCGTTACAGAGAAATCACTGTAGGAAGATTTTAAAAGCAACAGAGCAACAATAGTATCCAGAGTTCATGGAGTAAGGAAAAACAGATAATATAAACCGGGAAGAAATGGGAAGAGAGATATTTACGGGCACTGGCTCTCGTTCAGACACCTGTCGATTTTATTCTAATTTATTTGACTTAATTATTGCTGAACTGTGTGTGAATTTATTGAATTAAATCTTAAACGTTTGTTAAACAGTTTGGATTTTTTCCCATACTCCCGAGGGTAACCTTCCATTACCGTTATCCCCGGTATTGATAGGAGTTCACATGGAGCTTGGGGTTTATTTAGATGGACATCTGATAGGTTCATCAATTATGAAAGATGAATTAGAAGCGGGTACAAGTAAAATATTGATGAAATAAATGATCAAAGGTTAAAATTAAGAGAAATTTTGAGCAATCGTCAAGAACTTTCAATTCTTTTACCGAAACCAATAGTAAGAATATGACATTTTAATGTAAAATGTAAGTTGGTACATGTTATTAAGACAACACAAATGATCAAGTATGATGCATTCACACTCTCATTGCTTCAACCTTAGTTTGTTGATTTAGCTATAATAGCATTCAATCATATATGCAGAAATTAATAAAATTCAAGCTAATATTTGGAAGTGTTTTCAGTAAGATAATGAATTTTTTTTATTTCATATAAATAAATAACTTATAATTTTGTATTTTTTTTTGGGATATGAAACTAACTTATGGTTAAAAGTCAAGTAACCTCGGCACACTATAGGAAAGGTTTTCAGAGTTTTCTAGTAATGGTGGATTTCAGGAGTGCTCTTGGTTCGATTTGAACAAACTTAAATGGGACTTTGAAGGCTTGAGTAGAGTTCTACATTTGTTTGTATCTTTTGTCAGGCTCCTTCTTGTTTGTACTGAAAGCAATCAATAGAGATCCAACAAACCCTTCCATCATGAACACTTCTAGTCCACTGAACCTTCATATCAGTCTTGGAACCATCAAATTATTGGATCAACTTCTTTCAAATTGGTGACAAGTCTGGAAAATCTTCAGCGATCTCTTATAGATTGGAGCCGAAAGGTATTTAAAAACCTGGAAACCGAGAAAAGAAGTTCTGCGGAATAAAATCAATTCCCATTCGATGGTGAATCTTTCTTCAAAAATTTCTGTATGGGAAGTTGAAGAGCGACATGCACCTCCTTGCTCAACTCATATTAGCTTTAAGTAAAAGAGAAATGAAATGGCTTCAAAAGTTAGGATTGGATTGATTGGCGATAAGAGCCCAGAATCGTATGAAAGGTATCAATCATAATGATCTCTTTATCACAGACAGGGGCGGAGCCAAGATTGAAAATGGAGGGGGCCGAATGTATGTGGGCCAATGTGGGACCCACTGTAGGTCCCATCTCAAAATATATTATTATATTTTAATGTATAGTCTCCATTAAAAATTAGGTAAATTAATAGAAAATTCGTTAGTGTGAGAGAGAGAAATGAATAATTTGAGAAAGAGAGTGAATACATGATGTGGAGAAGATTTAGGAAAATTCCAAAGTTTGCTAACTACTTCAATATTTTGTGAGACGTGTGAGAAAAAAAAAGAAAAAAAGAGAAAAAAATAAGAATAAAAGAGGAGATTCATGAGAGAATAAATAGAAATTAAAATAAGAGATAATATATAAGGAGAAATTCAGGGATCGTGAGTTAGTTTTTAATTAGAATTTAACCTTTTATTCCTTAAAACTAGGGATTTAATGATCATTAGATAGAGATTATGAATGACATTTGTACCCATCATTTTTATCTTAAATTGTTATTTTTAATTTTTTGAGGGGGCCAAATAGTGGTATTTCACATTTAAAGATAGAGAAATAAGGGAAAAAAACAAGGAAATCCGGGGGGGGCCATGGCCACCCTCCAACCAACGTTGCTCCGCCACTGATCACAAATTAGCGGCATTTAGAAAATGCATTTCTGGGTTATTTTAAAACTATTTATTTAGTTTTTTCATTTCATCCTTTACTCCTCTTCTTAGATTTATTTATTTTGACTATATTAATATCAGAGTCTATTAATTGTTTACTTATAATTTCATTATGATCTTAATGAATTAATAACACAAGTCGTTCGTACAAAAGTTGTATTGCACTAGATGGATATCGTGTTTAAATCGTTTTTTGGCATCGATTTAATACCGAAATCGTATCAAATCGTTTTGTAAATACCGAACCGTACCATACTATGTAAATTCAGTACGATACAGTTCTGATTTTTTATATTCAAAGTTAATACCGTTCTAGTTTTCGATATTCAAAGTTAGTCTATCCTGAATTATTGAAAAGCGTATCAATTGATACTTTTAATCTAGGGATGGTCAATTGGTAAACCTAATATTAAAGTAGGTTCGATTCTACTTGATGGCATATTTATTAAATAATACCGCCCGACTAAATTTGGATCTAATCGTGAAAATTACCCAACTGGGCCAAAGCAGGTTTCAGGATCCGATCCAAGTGGACACTATTCTCGGCTGTCAAGCAGGTTGGGCCAGATTCTTTGAATTGATAAGGACAAAACAGGATTTTGATATTTTGGATTTGCCATATCCGATTTCCTTATCCATTTATTATGTCTTATGGTCTGATAACTACGGCCTACGGGATATCCTCTGTTCTGTGGCGCGAAGGACTGACGGCGGTTGCATTAAAACGGAATTAAAACCTAACCCACTAACCCACGGCAAATGTTGAATTCTCAGTGAACTCGTAAGCCAACCCGAACCCGAAGTCTTACTATTACCTAAAAAAGATTTAGCGAGCACCAACTAAGTGTAGCCACATAAGTAGCTAGGATGTCTTCCATGATAGGAATGGTACACTTTTGAGGAAGATGTCTTCTAAATATGAGAGGGTGCCTAAGTTGTTGCAATTATTCTCATCAACCGAATAACCCACATTTACTGTAACATTATTACTCTCGCATGCAACCTTAACAGTATCTTCTTTTCAATATTGGATAAAGTACGTCTTACTAGTGGATGACAGAGAGGAAGTGGGAACCATGTCTTTGTAAGGTGGGCTCAGTGGACGGTCTCGATTGTGCCACATCAACAAAATTTGATCCAACGATTGGGATTCAGATGATGAGGGTTTACCTGTAAATTTGTTTCAAGAAAGCCGATTTACATGTTCACCATGTTAACCTCAGAGAGATCTAGGCTAGCTAGAAAATTTGATGATCCTAACAGGTTAGGTTACAATATAAATATCCCTCACCTATCCCATTTAAACAAACTTTTTTACTTCCCCATTGCTCAGTTATTTAGTTAGCTTAGAGCTCTAAGACCCCAATTATCAAGGTAGTCATGCAATTGAATCTGTCGGAAGTGACTAATTGAAACACTTGATAATAATTCCAAAGAATATGGATTGTAATTGAATCTGTCGGAAGTGCCTAATTGAAACACTAATTGAAACACTTGATAATAATTCCAAAGAATATGGATTGTAATTGAATCTGTCAGAAGTGCCTAATTGAAACACTTTATAATAAGTCCAAGGAATATGGATTGTAATTGAATATGTCGGAAGTGACTAATTGAACCACTTTATATTAAGTCCAAAGAATATGGATGGATTCATACCCAAAAAAAAAGAATATGGATGGATTTTGTTGGCTACATCACATCAATGAAAATCAAGATTACTCATTCAAATTCTGGTCCAATTCTTGATTCTTAGAACTCAAAGATGGAGAGAGAGCTTAACTGGCATGAAATACCTAAAAATGGTTAGATGAGCCTGAATTTTTTTTTGCACCAATCTATGACCGCACGGGCCCGAACGATGTGGTGGTCCGTTTCTAAAGGATTTTTATCTATGACGGTCTCGATTGTGCCACCTCAACAAAATTTGATCTAACGGTTGGGATTCAGATAGGAGGGTTTACCTGTAAATATTGATTTTTTATTTTACATTTTAAGTACTTAAATTTTATCAATTTACAAATTCAAATCCCTCAGTTACCCGGCACCGAAAACTCTTTCTCATTTTGCCTTTTCACACCGACGCGTAGATTGGAGTTAGTCTTCGTCCAGTAGCGTATGTTGCAAGGTTCCCAGAAATTTCTCAATCAACAAGTGAAAGAGACATCAATCCTTCTCAAATGATTCGCGCCTTTGATCAATAAGGTATTTCTACGTTCGATTTACTCTCCGGTTCCGGCGTAAAAGAAGACGTCCAAGTTTATCCTAATAGCACGAGGAAGAGTTGAGACTGCAAGAGAACAAGTCGAGACTCGAGAGGCCGCAGTGCAGCAAACACAACTTTTGCGAGGGAAGGGTTTTTTTATCTGCAAATTCAATTGGGAGCAGGATTCCGAGAAGCCAGAGCCGCTCCGGTGAAATAACCTAAAATTTTGTTTCCGTGGGCCAAATGAAGCATATTTGAAGTTTTGGTGTTCTTCTTCCTGGAATTTTATAAGATAATTTTCTCTGTTGTGTTTTGTTTTAAAATGGGTAAAGAAAGAGGAGAGACACAGAGAAGAATGGTGGAGACAAGCTTCAAGTTAGTGGGCTTTGCCAATTTCGTCCATGCAACACTAAATCCGCTTCCACCAATTAAAAATCTGGTGCACTGACGCCATTAACCCAGCAAATCTCTTCTCTTAGGGCTTAGGCATGCCCTATCGTTGTCAAATCCGATATGTGTGCACCGGAAACCAAGTCCATGCTTCTTTATCTCCTCCATTCCGGCGACTTCAACCTCCTCTTCACTTCTCCTTACTCCCCTTCCTTCTCCAATTCCGACACCGTCGCCGGAGACACCGCTATCCCCACCATCGCCTCTTTCGCCTCCACTCACACCTTGGCGTCCGCATCCTAGCCATCGCCATCGAGGTTGAAGATGCCGTTGCCGCCTTCAACACCAGAGGTCGCCCTCGTCGCAATACCTTCATCTTCTTCAACATAATTCTTGTTCTTCTTCAATAGAACCCTGGTTTCTCGGAATCCTGCTCCCAAATAGCCTCGGCCGTCGAAAAGGAAAATGAGAAAGAGAGTTTTGGGTGTCAGGGTAACTGAGGGATTTGGAGTTGTAAATTGCTAAAATTAAGTACTAAAATGTAAATATAAGAAATCAATATTTACAGGTAAACCCTCATCATCTGAATCCCAATCGTTCGATCAAATTTTGTTGATGTGGCACAATCGAGACCTGTTGCTGCCGCAAATAAAAATCCAATTAACTGACATGAATTGGTACAACAAAAAGATTCTTGAGCAACGTTTAAAAAAAATTCCAATCTAATAAAGGTTTGAACAACGAATAACCAATTCTCTCTGCTTCCCAAAAGTTCTGCTCTGAACTTTATCAGTCTCAACTGTCTCCTTTTTCTGAGTTTTTAAAAAGGCATTTTGTCTAGAAAGAGACAGTAAGAGAAAATTATCAGAAGCTTTTTCTTTCTTTCTTTTTATAAATTTTTATTACAATTATAGGTATATAATATTAATAAATTTGGTTAATTAGTCTATTCCCGTCTCAACCAACTGTTGCCAAAGCGCTAAACCACGATGCAGTTGGTCAATGCTTTACGGAAAAATTAATTAAAGTAGGAAAAAGCAAGGATTAACTTCTGCATTAGATTTTAAAAGTTTAATAAAAAGGGATGACCTTTCTTATTAATTAGGGTCCCATCCATAAATCAACTTTTCGTTATCTCCCTTTTGATAACAAAACGAGTTGATTTAGGTAATCAGGGGCAGGCAATTAAGGATTTCTACAATGAGAAGTTGTGAATTAATTACCAAAGTTGGGTTAGCTGTTAATGAGGATAAACAATCTGACAAATCGGCTGGTGGGAGTGATCATAACAAAGGCAACAATTGCCAATGATGGGTTAGTAAAGCGATTAAAGGTCCAACCTCCTTAGAGGAGGTATTGGGTTCGCACCCATTCGACGCCAGTAATTATATAAAAGCTCCCACCCATTCGGTGACATTAATTATATAAAAACTCCCTTGAGGATTACTCCCTTGAGGATGTAATCTTGGTGCGCGTAAGCTCACCCGGATGAACCTCATATCAAAAAAAAAAAAAAAAAAACAAAGCCAACCCTGGTGTTTCGGTTCATACTTTAATATGTAAATTGTAAAACTTAAATTAGATTAATCTTGGGAAAAGCCCAAATCCTGGCCCTCCTTTTTTTCCTTTCTTTATATATAATAATTTTATTATTATACTATTAATATTTTTATTAAGGACGCTAGTGGGTTCCACAACCTAATTTTGCATTGGATTCTGATTGAAACAAATGATACTAATATAGGAAATACTTTTTAATGAAGAGGTCATGAATTACAACTCTTGTTGATGGCATATGTAATATCTCATTTTCTATATATTAAAAAAATAAGATGTTTTTTTTTAAAGAAAAAAATGATAATAAAATATAGGATCCACATCCTCTGTAATTCATTTTGCTACGATTTCTTACAATTCTCGATTGTGCCATGTGGCATTAAGTAATCCAATGATCACCAAATTCAAACTAGAGTTTAAATAAAATTCAAATTTAGTTTGAATTGGGTGACCGTTGGATTACTTAATGCCACATGGCACAATCATAGGAGAGAATTGTAGCAAAATGAATTACAGAGGATGTGGATCCATTAGTTTCAACTAACATCTATTTTAACGCATAAAACAGGAAGAAGTTTAGGAATCGAAAAATTAAAAGAGAATTGTCGATGATGGGGGAGACGTAAGAATTTACATTAATTGTGATTAAGGCTCTTTTTGGAGTCAATTCTCATTCTCTATTATGCCTATTTAAAAGAAATAAGTACAAGAATTCGTTATTGGTCAATAATGAAAAATGATCTGGTGAATTTTGTCAAAAATTAATTATAGAATGAAAAATAAGTTTGGTATGTCAAAATAAAAAAATTGTTAGAAATGGTAGTGAACAAGTGAGAAAAGAAAAAAATATATATGATTTTTCATAAAAGAATGTGTATTAACTATTTTACCCTCATACTAATTATAAAATTTTAAGTAAACATTTGCATAAATGAAGATAATGAAATTCTCACCATATTCCATAATAGATTAAAAGTCTATTATAAATTTTGGAGGCTTTTTTATTATTTAAAAAAAAATACTAATAATAGATACCAAACAACTTAAAATAATAAAAAATTCTCATAATTGAGAATGATAATTGATACAAAAAAGAGCTTAAGGGCTCCACTCCAAAGATGAAAGTGCTGGTTTTAAAATTGTGAGATGATAACGAATACTTGAGAAAGAGAAACCATGAAAATAACGCGATAAAATCTGAAAAGACGAGTAAAAGTAAAAAATGAGCTTTTAAATTAATCAATGTTAAAAGTCCGGAGGGTTGATAGAGTGGTATAGACTCATACTTCTTATTGATAAAATATGGATCAGACCTTACGGACAACATATGTAATATTTCCATCTCCTATATATAAAACTCTCATTCTCTAATTTTAAAATTACAGATTGTGAAACAGTACGGATATGAATGTTGATTGTATTTTAATTTTGGATTTTTGGGTAAAAGAATCTTTTTGATTTTGATACCATGCTGGCAGACTTTGGCACAACTTCGCGCCCATGATGAGAATCATTAGAAAAGCAAGAGGGGTGGCCCCATGCGAAGGACTGGGTCAATGGTCAGCGAAAGTGATTCTTCATTTTCATCCGCTTCCGTAAAAATTTTTCAATGCGGTGGTTGGAAGCACATGTTGGATGATGTCCCGCGTTACAGTAAATGCTTTGGATTGAACGAAAAATAAAAATAGAAACAAAAAAGTCACTTTCAACTAACGTCTTTCTTACCAGTTTGCTCTGGAAGATTTTCAATGAATTAATTGTATTGAGTTTTTGAAAAGACACTCCAAGGTTAAATAATTATCTACATTTCATCTAGTGTCAGCAAATTGGAATCGGATTCTTTGGGATTTCAAGTTTTCAACTACTAGTAGAAGAAACACTCTCGGGTTCCTCATTTCTGGTCCAAGTTAAACAGCATGTCCACCTAACGATCAATCGCATCCTATGGGTGATATTAATATTTCCAACAGAAAATCCCAGTGGAATAATAGGTAGCTAGTCGATTGTGATTCACTACTGAACCCATACGGTCCACTCTATAATCAAATTATAATTATTGATTGGACCTCCATCTACTAAATTGGACCGTGGAACTTGAATTACTATTTAATGACTCCTATTTTTTGTTCAGCATTATGTTTTAGTAATTTATGGAATATTCAGCAAATCGTTAGATGGAAATCTCAACAAAAATTTTGATCTCAACCATTAATTTTCAAGAGCATCCGAAAATGATCTCGACGAACCAGTAATATCCTGTTGTTCCCGTATAGATTTTTTTTATTTTTTTTGGTGGCAAACAGAAAAATAAAATTAATAATACGGGCAAATGAGAAATCTGGAATTCCCGTGAAATTTTGCCGTTTGCGTCTCGGCAACTGTCTATTTATTCTTTCGTGCCCCGAGGGTGATGGTGATGGCCCTACCCACCTCCATCATCAACGTCTTCTTTACAGTGTTCAGCCACTCTTCTGTCATCATTCACGTTCTGCCTTTGACAGATGATGCTTCTTCATTCATTCCATTCCTTAGTTCGGTTCCAAGTTCCAACCCTAGCTCTAATTTGGTATGGCTTATACACAGCATAAGCTTCTTTAGTAATGGCGCCGGCTATACAAGGACGATCCTTGTTCAGTGGATGCTTCACCTTGCTAGTTCTCCTCTTCTTCCATCTTGGTTGCTTCATATTCCCAAGCATCGACCGCCTTTCAACGAAAAAGAGGAAGGTATCTCCTCTCTCCTCTTCCTCCACTACTCCATTTCCAGCTCTCAAGTCACCCCAGAAAGCTCTCTCCTCCTCTTGGTCCTTCGTAAAGCGCATCTTCCACTTCACGAACCATAATCAAGATTACGAACTACAAATCGCAAGCCCCACGATCTCAGCCGTTTCATCCGCTAGATCATCGCAGCAACTGACTTTCCATACTGATGACTCAGGCTCAGTTCCACTGCGCAAGAGGCAAAAGGATTCCTCACAGAAGCTCGACATATCGTTGGATCAATCCTCGTTTCCTCTCCGAAACGATATTTTCCCGTGCCCAATCTGCGGCGAGGTTTTCCAGAAAACGCAGCTCCTAGAACAGCACCAATCGGTCAAACACGCAGTTACGGAGCTTTTCGATGGTGATTCAGGAAAGAACATTGTCCAGATCATCTTCAAAGCCGGATGGGAAGATAAAGGCAAGCAAAACCCCATCGTTCACCGGATCCTTAAAATCCATAACAGCCCCAAGATACTATCCAGGTTCGAAGAGTACAGAGAGATCGTGAAAACCAGAGCGGCACGAACAGGAGTGAGGAGAAGCGACGAGAGGTGTATCGCCGATGGTAACGAGCTTCTGCGATTTTACTGTTCCACGTTCGCTTGCGGGCTGGGGCAGAAAGGGAATTCTAGCATTTGTAACCAGTCCTACTGCAGCGTATGCGGGATCATAAGGTCGGGTTTCTCGGCGAAAATGGACGGCATATCGACGCTCTCAAGCAGCTCAAGAGCACACGCGGCGCTTCCGGAAGAGATCGAGACAGAGTTTGCGTTCATTGATGTGAAGCGTGCAATGTTGGTTTGCCGAGTAATAGCGGGGCGGATCGGATGCGAGGGTGAACAGGAGGAGGAAGAGGTAATTGGCAAGGAAGATTCGCAGTATGACACCCTGGTTGGGAGGAACGGTGGAGCCCACTCTAGATTGGACGGAGACGAGCTTTTCGTTTTCAATCCAAGGGCTGTGCTCCCTTGCTTTGTGATTATATATAGCGTTGCCGTGTGAAGCCGTTTGTGTTGGTTTTGCTCTGCTCTTTCTTTGATTGGTTCGTGAATCACGGTGATCAAGCACCGTGTTTTATGTTTGACTGTTTTGAGGTTAGAGTGCTCAAGGTGTGTTCCTCTTCTCTTCTTCTTGTTTTTCTGATGGTTATGGGTGTTTGCCATTTCGCCAATAAATATTATGTATTCTCTCTGGTTGTTGTTTAACGTAATTTGTGTATCTGAAATGGTTAAGGAGTCGTGAAGTGACAGGTACAAGATAAATTATTGTATCTTAGGTTGGAAATAGGAATATACAAATTTTGGTCTCAAATTGAATCTTATCTTTGAAGATAGATGAAAGATCGACTTCTTAGCTTTCAACCGTACTAGAAGGAAACAGGTGGGTTTGACACAGATCACCTTTTTCTTGGTTTCTTCTTTAGTCCTCACTTTTTGCATTTGGATTCTAACATTCAGTTTATATTCCATGGAATCTTGTGGTGGCTTTAGAGGTGGGTTTTGGATTTTAAGTCTAAGAAACAAGTGGGTGAGAGGAGTTGTTCTGTTTGACAGGGACAATCAGTTCATTGGTGCTAATGAATGTGAGTTCGTTGGAGCTCTTTAGGTGCAGACTGTACAGTAATGGAAGTTGAAGGTCTTCATCATGTCTTACTTCGTTTTTTTTTTTTTTTTTTGGTAATCTTCTTGCTTTGTACTTGTAGCATGGGTATGTCAGACGTGTATAATTTTTTTGATATATCTTTTTTTTTTTTTTATAGTAAAAAACTTTAAATTAAGATAGGAATTCATATTGGTTATAGTTCTGCTGTCCGTTATGACCAACATAGCTAATTTACTAAACCATTCTTATAGTGCTTGGGATTTAAAATTACCAAAAGATGATCTAGGGTAGTTCAATAAGGTCTTAACAAAAAAATGTGTTAAATGTATATGCCAAGTAGAATAAGGAGTCTTTAATTGGTTCAACACTGCCTTTTGATTACACCAAATTTTTTGTATCGTAATTTGGTGTTTTTTCGCATATTCTAATCCCATCGTAACTGCCTTAAGTAGTGCCTCCATTTCTCCACCATTAGCTATTTGTCCTGTATCCAAGTAGCTGAGACGCCCTTCCAAAACTATCCCCACGCACCATCCTGCTTTCTTCAATAGTTCATGATATACCACTTTTTTTGATATTCTTACTCTATAAAAATTAGATTATCTGTTTTCTAATAATTATATGAAAACGAAAAAAATGGGATAATATTGATTTACGAACAAAATTTTGTTGAAGAAATAGAAAAAGAAAGAGTCCATCGACATTTTTGTGCTAAAAAAATTTCGAATACCTATTTTCTAATAGTTATATAAGAAGATATTATAATGAAGAAATAGGATAATATGGACTAAAAATTAAGTTGATATCATTAGCCTAGAGAATAATAGGAAAAAGTAATTTTAAATAACTATATTAGAAATCATTTTGCTAAAAAAAATAAGACAATTTTGTCCAATGAAAATATGTATTTTTATATAATAATATGAAATATGATAGAATGATATGATTTTTCTTGGTTGGAGGTTATCTTGTTTGTTGAAATAAAGGTGTGGTAGGAAAAAATGGATGATAAAATTCTTGAAAAAAGTTGGTTTGAATTTTAGTTGGCTCACATGTTAATTTTCCACCCTACCTTTATTGTTTATTCTAGCAGCAAACAAAAGAATGTATTTGTATCTTTTCCATGAAATAACTTAAAAAAAGGGTTCTAAGTGAAATTTTGTAGGTTTTAGAGTCACATATATTAGTAAGGGTGTTAATCTGTACGGTTTCGATAATTCTATACGGTATCAATTTTGAATACCGAAAATCAGAACCATACCATACCAAATATACATTATATGATACGGTTTCGGTATTTACAAAAACAGTTCGATACAGTTTCGGTATTAAATCGATGCGGGAAATAACGGTTTAAACATGATATCTAGTGCAATACAATTTTGGTACGAACAAACCCATTCCACTTTTGTTATTGGTTCATTAAAATCCGAATGAAATTGCAATAAAATAATTGATAGAAGTTGACATTAGTAGAGACAAAACAAGTAAATCTAAGAAAAGAAGTGAAGGACAAAACAAAAAACTGAAACAGGGAATTAGGGATAGGGTAAAGGTAAAGTGTTTTAATTGTAAAATTACATTTATATTCCTTAATTTGGTACGATACCAATTCGGTATGGTTTCGATACATACCGAAGGTATGGGTACCTAAAACAAGAACCGTACTAAAGAAATATGAGTACCTAACACACGAACCAAATTGAAGAAATTCAGTTTCAGTACGTACCATACCGAATTTTAAACGGTGCGATACAGTACAGATGGCGCAGTTCTGTACATTTAAACGGTTTTGGTAGGCATTGTATATTAGTATGAATTTGGATCACCTCCCGCCATTTTTGTAACCACAAAAATTGAGAATAGTCCACAGGAGACAAATTATAAAAAAAAAAGAGTTTAAAGGTCGGACCAACAATGTATCTCTTGGGACTCGTTACTTTAAATCCCCTGCAAGGCTGCAACTGATTCGTTTGTTTTGTTTTTTTTTTTTATCTTTCATATCACAGGGAATTGGAGAACAAGACTGACAGTTTTTTTTTTTTTTTCATATCCAAGCCCCGTTTTTTTTGGGTGGGGGAGTAGTAAGGAAGCATATATGTATAAACCTTAATTGAAGTAGAGAATGGGATAATTTATGTCAGTTAAGAAATATATCTCTGACTTGGACTTGGGCTTAGTTTTTCTCTCTCTGATAAACAGATTTGGGATTGGGTTTATATCTTTGACTTGGACTTGGGTATAGTTTTTACTTTTCTTTTTGATAAACAGACTTAGACTTAGTTTGGAAACCCATATTTTATGTTGAACCAAGGAGATGCTTACCTTTCTAATCCATAATCCAACGTTCAAAATTAAAACCCAATAACGAATTGATTCTAATGAATTTCTAAATTTTCTCTTAATTTGGGCTCTTTTTGGTATCACTTATCATTGTCAATTATGAGAAATTTGTTATATAATAAAGAGAAAATATATTAGATACAAAAAAAACAAATATTCAATCGACTAATTCATTCATTGAGTGTTATATTTATAGTAAGTCTACTCGATTGGAATCATATATGATTCTTGCCCTGATTTCTTGATTGGATTTCTCAGTAGTTATGTTTTATATTTTATTTTTTCTTCTTTGCTCTGGGTTTGTCTTCTTGTCTCTCTTTGGGGTTGGTCCTTATTTATTTATAACCTCCCTTGGATGTCATCTGTATGTACCTGTTAAACCTTACTGACCCTTGGAATCTTGTGAAGGGTATACATATCTATTCGTATTGGTGTTTCATTAACCTTACGGCCTGCTTGTTGGGTGGCTTTTTCTCCCGTGTACATCTTGGTATTTTTGATCGTACTTCCATTATCATTCCCTTCTCCTCTGTGCTTCATTCTTCGTTATCACTTGAGCTTCTGCTATTTTACCATTTCATTGAGTCGTGGATTTCGTGAATATCTTCGTTCTATCTTCTTTGATGTATCATCCCTTCATTGGCTTTGCATGCATTCTTCATATTATTGTTGATTTCTTCTTCTAGTAGGTGTGCTTCTGATGTGTTGTATCATTGATCTTACCTATTACTAACATTCACTTGTTGTGTTTGAGATCTGTTTTTGTGTCGATTATCTGTCACTAGTGTTATATCACATTCATTTTCATGTTTTTTCTGAATATCTTTATATGTTTTATAACATTTTGTCTTGTTTGGATTTTCTTGTTATCACTTATGTACTACTCCTTGTGTATTTCGGATCATTTGCCCTTGTACTGATTGTCTTGGCGTTTCCTGTTTTCTTGGGTGTGTTTTTTTTTATATTGGCGATCTTCCATTGGGGTACTTGGATGTATTTTATCTAGATAATCTCTTATATTCTCTATTGTTGATTGATGGCGTATTTCTTCGTCTGCTCAATTTACTCGCCATTGTCTTTTCAAGATTTTCATTTAACTTTCTTATAATCTCTGCTTTTGGACTCTTGAGTTTCATGATATTATCATCATCATATATCTTACTTTAGATCCATATCCTTTTGGCACAATTATTGGTCATTTTTATGCTTTTCATTTAGTAAATTCTACTAAGATTACCATATATGCCTTGATAATCTTTGGCCTTATTGACAAACTTCCTAGGAATTTTTATATGCTTCATCATTTTGAATCCTTCGGGATTTTCATATTATTTCACCTCGAGTGAGCCATATTAGGTTGTTTATCCATTAGGTGTCATTTTCATATCTTGGTTTAGATTCTGAAGGTGTTGCATCCACCACGGCATGTTTCTATGTAATCAATGCCGGGC
The DNA here is from genome assembly GCF_041222555.1 of Hakea prostrata. Taxonomy (NCBI): domain Eukaryota; kingdom Viridiplantae; phylum Streptophyta; class Magnoliopsida; order Proteales; family Proteaceae; genus Hakea; species Hakea prostrata. The sequence continues at coordinate 14,691,825 of NC_142600.1, read as the reverse complement.
ATCTGCGTTCTTGTGCCATTTCATGATTTATATATCCGATTTCATTCTTTTTCTCATTTCATTTTTCTGAAAACTCAATTGTGCCCACTGGCTTTATCCTTCGGATGTTGGACTCGGGTCCCTTTTTTTCGCGTTCAGTTGCTTGTTGTCTATCATTTTGGCCATCATTTATTGATTTATAATCATCAACAATTTATGTTCAGATCTCGTCTTGTTGTATTATTTCAACATACATTATGTTTATCGAACTTTTTTTGATTCCATCTTTTTCTTGTGACATAACTAATCGAGATCTCTTCATTATTTTCAGTATTTGAACCTCTTTGGGTTTTTGGTTATGTCTTCGGGTCTTCATAATCAATTGTCTCCATTTATGACCATCTTGTCATTTGCTCATTTTCTCTTCTAGGATTTTATCCTTGGAACCGATTGATCTTCCACATTTTAGCGTGGTTTAATTTCATTTGCTGATAGATTGTCCTTTGTCAATTCTATTGGCATTTCGTGGAATATGGATTTAGTGTTTGTGTCGCTCTGTTGTTTATTATTTATTGCATTATCCTTTGAACTTCAGTTCCGTGCTCGATCGAGGATCTAATGAGTTGATAATGCATACAATCAATCTTTTTTCAACTGTTTATTCTCTCCCTCATGTTGGAACTAATTCATCAAATAATACTCAACAGTATTGCATTAAATAAATCTTCTATCCTTAGATATCTTGAATTATATAGAGATTTATATCAACATATATTCCCAACTTTATTTTGGGACTCATCTTTGTGCATGTGGTGGAGCAATTGGCGTGCCGTACATCCTTTTAAGATGAGTATTTCTTACCATGCCAATTGTATAGGAGAATTTATGACAACATTTTGGCTATCGTACAAATGTACTTTGTTCTCATAAACATGGTTTAGCATTATTGGAGACAATTAATTATTTTACCAAACCATTTTGGATATCATAGTCAGTTTCAACTGTGATCTCGGTTGTTATACAATATCATAAGCTCGAGATGTATTCACCATTATCAGACAAGCTGTCTTTATCTTATAATTCATAATTATGCTCTTAATCTCATTATTTGAGCAAACAATCTAAACACCAAATTGTGAGTTCATAATGAACATAAATGTGACCACTTTATGATGCATCTATTAAATCATATATTATCTAATGGTCCACATGATGGGTGATGGGCCTACATTTCACCCTCTATCGTTTGCGTAGAATGTTCAATCTCAACTTTAGCTGGTGATATTTAATAATAAATATTTCTTGAGAACAAACAATACAAGAATTCACTTAATTGAAGAATCTTCTGGTTCTTCAATGGATGATAATTGATTTTCAATAATTTTTCGCATCATACTTCATCGGTATGGTCCAACCGGTCATGCCAAATATAAAATTATTGGAATCAATGTTCATTTGATTTACCCAGCATGTGTTTCAACCATGCGATATTCGTGTAGTACAATTGGGAGAAATATCTAATAACTTTGTATAGATATTTACTTATACCATTATTTGTAGTCTCAATCTGATAATAATTTTGGCAAATAGCTTTGAAACTTAATAAGTTTCTTTGAGACTTACTACAAAATAATGAATTATTTATAACTAATTTTATCTCCCAGATAATAATAGATTAGCTCTTCCGGAGCTTCCAATCAATGTTGTACTATCGATTTATATGAACATTGGCTTTCGCATCATCAAATAAAAGAAATATGTGTATTTTTCTCTCAGTATAATATGTGTCACAGCATATAAGAGAATATTCACATTCTTCATCAAAATGAAACAAAATATATTAAAATATATATAGAAGTCAATAAAAATTATGAAGAAAGATTAAATTTAAGATAAACTAACATATGAGATGAGATTTGAAGAGAAAAGAATTACATAATTAAATCTTCAACTATTATTTTCAAAGAAATTTGCAGCATCTAGATGTGTAGTATCTGTGAGGCCATCAAAATCATTCCTTTTATAGGCAAATAATTAAGTATCATGATTTTGGAAAATCCAATTTATCTCCACATTATTTTTATTTCTTTAATTAAGGCTTGACAAAACTTAATTAAACAAGCCTTAATTAAATATTGTGGAATACGACAAATACATGTCTAATAGCTTTCATACCACATCGGTAATAAATATTATCTTCACTTCTTGAATTGTTATATTGAGAATCCTTATTATTCTCTTATTTACTTCCATAATAATGACGTAATTATTCGTCTTTTGTCTCATCCTCTTCCACGGTTATGCCATAATTTTAATTTTGCCTTCTTTCGGGCATATCATGAATTGATGCATTCACTTCGGGAATGGAACATAACCAATAAGACGAGCTTCATGACTTTTCATTAATAGTCCATTATTTTACTCAGCCACAAATAGGCATGATATAATTCAGAGTATTTCTTAAAACTCCTTTTACAATATTACTATTGTAACAACAAATCTGAAACTTGAAAATTTGTTGGGATATTTTCATGAATAATATTTTTTCCTTATAATTTCAAAAGAGAATTAATTTAAAAAAACTACAGATCTGTATTTATTTACGGTTTCAAATCTTGCAACTTCATGTGCATCTTGATCGTACTTATTTCGTTTCAAATCTTGCAACTTCAAGTGCATCTGTCTTTATTTCGCTTTCAAATCTTGCAACTTCAAGTGCGTCTGCAGAACTATACTCATTTACAGTTTCAAATCTTGCAACTTCATGTGCATCTGTAGAACTGTATTCATTTCCAGTTTCAAATCTTGCAACTTCAGGTTCATTTAACAATATTTGTGATGCAAAGCTAGCAACCACTATATACAATAAATAAAACCACAATCGTTAAAGCAACATAATATCTTATTGTTTGATTGATTCTTAGATTCAATAAAACACATACCTTTTTATCATGATGCACTTACATTTCAAGATGAATAAGGTAAACTCCATTGTTTATAAAAACGTGCGAGGAGGTCGATCATTCTTTTCACTTTGGAATAGAAAACATAATGATACATAGTCTGCTGTCTTTCTTCTCAAAACGCAATACTTCAAGCGGATTTGTTCTTCGAGCGGAATCGTGCTGATAACGTGTTATATAATAAAGAGAAAATATATTAGATACAAAGAAGAAAGACAAGATGAGTTCAATCAGAACTAATTCATTCAGTTGAGTGCATTACATATTTATAGTAGAAGGAGCATCTACTCTGATATGGAAATACAATATATGATTCTTGCACACAATAAGATATTCTTGATATGGAAAGATAGATTGCCGTCCAAGATAGAAGGTGCATAGAATGGGAATATTGACTGCCAATATTGTGTAATGAGATGGTTGTGATCTTCACCAATATTGCATCCTGAGGTAATTGAGATCTTCAATTGGAAGTACAATCTCTTTGGGGTAATGGACATCCATAATAAATATTATTTATAACAAAATTTTTATTATTTTAAATTGTTTGGCATCTATTTTGAATTTTATTTTGAGCAAATTGCACAGGCACCCCAAAATAGAGGCATTAAAGCACAGACACCCCATTTTATGTTTAAAAAACACAGACACCCCAATTCAATAAACATATTAGTCCATTCTGTTATTGAAACCATTAGTCCACTGTTTATTTTTATTAAATTTCAAAAATGCCCTTATGTAAAAAAAAAAGGACAAATGCATTCTCTCTCTTCACTCGGCTCTCCACTTTCGGCTCCGTCGTGCCACCACCATCATTACCGCCTCCGAAGCGAAGGTTTCCATCCTACTAATGCAATCGAAGATGATAAACCCAAAATTTGATATTTATCTATACACGATCTTGCTTCAGATCAGCAATTCGACGTCCATTGCTTCCAGCTGGGCAGTACAACGCATTCGCTGGTCGACATATAGATCAAAACCTAAAACCGGAAGGAATACCTTTTGGAATATCTTTTTCTTCGCTTCCAGTTTATCTAAGCAAAATGCAAAACTGAGCACAAAAAGGAAGTTTCAGTCGAGAGAAGAAAAAACCAAAACCTCCGCCCTCCTTGTTCACCTAAACTAACAAATAAGCCTAGAGCGAAAGAGAGCAAGAAGATTTCAAGAAGTCAGTTCCGATTAAAACGGAATCATTTTATTTCAGGTAACCAGATTCCGTTAAAAAGGAAATCATTGGATTTCAAGAAATCAGTTACGATTAAAAAGGAAACCATTCACAATATCATCGGATCCATTAACTGGATAAAGAACTAGAAACAAGTAGCCATTAATGCATCCTACCTCAGCAGAACTCCTGCGAAACTCTCTAAGAACAATCTTGTCCCAGTCATTGATATCGAACTCAACAGAAGATCTCATTCTGGTTCTAGGTTTTGAGCGCTATGCGAAATGCAAAACTGAGCACAAAAAAAGAGGTTTCAGTCAAGAGAAAAACCCAAAACCCCAGCACTTCTTGTTCATCCAAATTTTGTATAATTCCACTCAAACGGCAATGGATACTTTCAAAATAATAAAGACACATGTGAGATTCTTCCCAAAATTTATGGAGAGCTTCTCTTCCTCTCTCTGTTTCTCTTCGCTACCTGAAAATCATTCAAAGGAATCAATAATAACCACATTAAATATTAAAACCACTTGCAGAAGAAGCCACTTGACCCATTACTAATTAAAACCGAATCCTTTTTACCTTTCTGAAAAAATCTAGTTAGTCACAGGTATATCAAATGAAAATATAGTAAGAGGTTAACTGAGAGAGACAAAGATTTTAGAATCCATTATATCGTCGTAGGCCGCGAGAAGACGGTGTTCATGAGCAAGGCTCGACGACGGAGGTGGAGAGCCAAGTGAAGAGAGAGAATACATTTGGCCTTTGTTTTACATAAGGGCATTTTTAGAATTTAATAAAAATAAACAGTGGACTAATGGATTCAATAATAGAATGGACTAGTATGTTTATTGAATTGGGGTGTTTGTGTTTTTTAAACATAAAATGGGGTGTCAGTGCTTTAATGCCTTCATTTTGGGGTGTCTGTGCAATTTGCTCTTTTATTTTTATTTAAAATAATAGAAAAACCTCCAAAATCCATAATGAACTTTTTGTCCATTATGGATTATGATGAGAATTTCATTATCTTCATTTGTGTAAGTTTACTTAAAATTCTATAAGTAAGATGAGGGTAAAATAGTCAATACACATTCTTTTATAACAACCATACTTTTTCCTTCTTTTCTCACTTGTTTACTATCATTTTTAACAATCTTTTATCTTGACACCAAACTTATTTTCTATTTTATAATTTATTTTTGATAAAATTCATCAAACCATTTTTCATTATTGACCAAAAATGAATTCTTGTACTTATTTATTTTAAATAGGCATAATAGAGAATGAGAATTGATACCAAAAAGAGCCTTGGTCTCTCTCTTCTTTTAGAGGCTTAATTTTAGGGATTAATTAGATTCAATTTCTAATTGAGTTCTAATTCTGAAGATTGGAGTATTGACTGCCACATGTCACAATCCTAGATATGAATGATAGGAAATTGTAGGGGTGGGAATTGTAAAGGATGTGATGGGACCCATTACACCTCATATATGGATTTTTTTTGAGTTTATCCTCTTTCGGCCTTTTTCTCCTTTTGTCTTTTCATTTTATGGAGCTCTACTTGGGGGTTCCTGTGTAGTTTACGGTCCCAATCGAAAACTTGTGGTTGAGACAAAATCTCAACTACTCATTTCATAGTTAAACTTTCACAAAAAAAAATCACTACGCAAAATGAGTGGTTGAGATTTCGTCTCAACCACAAGCTTCAATCTCAATCATAGGTAATTGCGCAACATTGAAGCAATATGATCATTTTTAATTATATAGCAGGGAACACAACCTTTAGTCTTAATTAACCTGAAGCACCTATAATAGCCTCTATTGAGATGCACCATAGTGGTTTGATGGTGTTTGATCTCAGAGGTTCAGATGCATTACATCGGACTTACATAACAAAACATTTCACTATCTGAAAAGAAGTATCATTTATACTTTCAATTTCGATCCGTTCGTTGATTATAGTCTTATCAAGTGTTCATAGACTACTCTTTCTTCTTTCAACAACAATTAGTAAAAAACAACCTGATCAGTTCTTATCTGAAATCTGATTTTTCCTTGGACATCACTAGAAATTATAAGAATTATTTATGACTATGAGGACAATGTGACTCCTTAACACTCACTCCCTCCAACCAAAAGAAACCCCCAAGAAAAAAAGAATGAAACAAGAAGAACTAGAAATAAAGGAGAGAACCACGTTATTTTCTTTCCTATGGTGGAAAGGAATAGCAGAAAATCACCAGCAAGCAAGATAATTGAAGTGTTGGTACCAATTAACACAAGCAAATAAGTACAACGTCGGCTATAAAAGCTGTAAATACAAGAGTTATCATTATACGTCTATCACTAAAACCAGCAAATACAAACTGGAGTTGGATTAAGTCACACTAAAATACTTTCTTTGAGTTATCTGAACGTCTTGAATTGTGGGTTGACCAAGGTTCATACACCCAAGATAAAACAATTAATCACAAACCACTGCAGTATTCTTTAGATCTCAACCAAACTCATCAAGAACGCGAGAGAGAAGAATCAAATTCTCATCCTGCAGTTTTAACTCTCTCGCTAACATACTAGGCTCTTTCTTTCTTGGGTGCAACTAGTCCATTTGTACCTGCAAGCATCTCGTACTTATCCTTCCTAGTGAGGTTGGTGCACTCAAATCCTAATGTAGCTGAGAGCACCCTCTGTACATAGTTAGCAACCTCAATGGGTGACTTGCCCCCTTTGCAAGTGAGCTCTGTGGGCAGCTGGTTCAAGAATGTTATCTCAAAAGTGGGTCTTGGGTTCATAAACACAAAATACGGGTCCATCAGTTTAAACCCACGGGTGGATGTTCCATAGAATAAGGACTGATTTGTATTAATGGCCACAGGAACAATCCTATCGGTGAGCTCTGCGAACATTGCACTGAACCTCAAAAGGAAGGGTTCTCTGCAAGTTGTACCTTCAGGGCAGATCACCAAGTCCCCTTCTTCCAGCAATCGTTTGATGTTAGCAGCATCTTTCTCTCGTTCTCTTGATAATGCCACTGCTTTGATGGGTGAGATCATCTCTGTAAACTTGCTTATACTGTAGGTTACACAGCTTGCCTTTCTTCCAAGGGCAACTGTAGTGACGACCGGATCAAGAACTGTTCTGTGGTTGCAGACGAAGAGGAAACCTGGTTGGCCTTTCTTGGGTGGAGGAGGAGGGTCACCCTTCACGATCAGCTTGATTCCAAGCATCTTGTAGATGTACCAAACAATAGGCTCTGGCAAATAAATGGTTAAGTAGACTCTGATGAGGGAGAGAAACAACCCAATCGGCATCCAAAGAAGGGTCAGGAGGGCCACCAAAGGGGTGGGTCTCTGTACTAATCTGCCCTCATGAAAGATCACTGGGTTTGGAAGCTTGTTTCTTGGCACAGGCTCGCATTTGGTCCTCGGTACCATGTACCCTTCCTGTACATACACATTTTATACATTAGCCCCGCCTTGTAAGAAGAGCTGCAATGTTACATAAAACTCTACAGCGTTAGAACTTAAAAAATGATAAAAATCGCTCCAAGACCCGTTCTCATCAGTCATCACCAACAGCTTTATTAGTTAAATATCGTGAATTTCTAATTTTTTGTCAAGTTAAAATTTAATAGAATTCACCTGACGTCCATTTAATGATAGACATCACAGGTACCATCACTTTAGATGCACCGGCCTAGCAAGATCCTGTGAGGAAAGGCGCACAGAAGGATCAGACGATCAGCCTTGATTTTGGTGGAGCGCAATAGACTCTGAGCGTTTAAGTTCCCTGTTAAACCTCAAGATGTAGATCAGAAAGAAATTACTTCTGGATCGTCGACCAGGTTTCACATAAACACATGGTTCGCTTTGGAAGCCATTGGAGAGAAGACATTAATTTTGCATCCATAATTAGTTCGTAGTTGAGAACCGATGCAGTTGCAATCACAGTAACCAGAACAGATCTCTGACACGACTCTATTACTAAGATACATGTGAGGACCGTGCATTAGGCAGGCATTTAATGCACAGTATTCAAGTTCATTTCAAAGGCAAATTGTTGATAAAAAAGAGAACGATTGTGTTGTCACCTCACAATAACTATCGTGATTTTGTTGTGTGAAAGACAGGAGCTTCACGTTTTGAAGACAGTTTATTAAATCAATCGACACTCCCTATATTCCCAGCTCTCCCTATGGTTCTACCTTGCTCTACCCAAATGAATTGATATTCAAAACTCCCTACCTATCCCCGTACCTATTAGTAATGGCTGACAAACGATTAATTGATAGACTTGCAAGATTACAAAATAGAAGTTCTACAGCTACAATTATCAAACGATAAATAAATCAAGTTTAAATCACATGTCATGTCCCAATAAAAATATAGTTTTCCTGAATTAGTAGATTAATGGGAAGGGGTACACAGCAACAGCTAAGGTATTTCAGCGATGATTAAGAGCCCAACTGTCCAAGCCACATACAGATAGTAGGTATGAGTGCATGAATGCTAGTTGTATTTATTTTTGTCCTCTCAAGCCGCATGAACTCTTATTATAACAACATGCATGATGAAGATGCATAATTTAGAGACTTCGTACGACCAAATTTTCAAGATGATCAAGAAATAAACCCTGTTATAAGAAATGAGCTTCTGTTATAAGATCATATCACGATCCACGATAAATTATATCGCATAAACCATGCAAAAGCAATTCAAGGTATTAAAGAAGCCAAAACCAAAAAAAAAGAAACTATGGAGGAGGAGACGGATCAAACCTTACAAATAGACATGAAATCGTGATCAGTCTCTGTGTCTCCCATGCCCACATCAGGCCTAGCTTCCTCTAATTCTCGCTCCACAGCAGCTCTCTTAAGATCTCCAACAAGAACACCGGGTTTCTTAACAAACCCAGTTGCCCTACCAGATTTAAAGACCTGGAGTTCAGTACCAAGCACCTTGTCTGCTCCTAAATACTTCTTAACGAAGGGCTCCACCATGATCCTTGGATTTGCAGTCACTATGTATCTTTTCCCGAAGGAACCGAATGCACGCCAACTCTCTGGGTGCACATCGTCGGCATAGAACCTGGGCAACACAGACCTTGACACCAGCTCAATATCCCTTATCTTTAAACCAGCAAAGGTGATGAATACGAAGATCTGAATGGAGAATGACTCCGACATGAATAAGGATATGGTGTACACGATGGGAGCCGATGCCAGAAGAAGAAGTGCCCGAAGAAGGCTGCCTGCTTCAAGAGCAACAAGCATGTAATAAGGGAAAGCACTTGGAGACACCAGAAGGGTGCCATCGAGGTCTGCCGCCACTGTTTGATTGAATCTTCCTTCAGAGCTGCACCTAGAGATCGGCTCAAAACCATGATGAGACCCCATCAGAGCTCTTCACCTTCAACTATAACTCTTCGTTGTGCGAAACCGCAAACTTCCAACAGAAAAGAAAGAGATCGAAATTGTAATTTAGGTTGGAAGGGGCCGGAGTAGTGGGCATTTAAATCAAGGCGGGTGGGGCTGTGCCATGGGGTCTGAGTAGTTGAAAAGATGTAAACCGAAATCAATTTACCCACTTATGTTGGCAAAGAGGACATATGGAAATTAAGATTAAAGAGCTATTACTTATAACTTGAATCTTTTAACTACCAACTTGTACAAAATGGCTTGAAGAGTCCCCTATTTTCTTTTTTAGAATCTATTCAAAATCCTTTTAGATACTTCTAAACAATTTTGTACATTAATTTTAAGTTTTTTACTCGATCATTTCAACTTCCAAGAGATACCTACAAATTTCTAATGAGTTTTTTTAGACTAGTAAAATAATTACTAATAAACGACATTTTTTTCTTTCTTTCAATTCTAGTGTATATATTTACAATAATCTTTATGTATTAAAGCTTGGGCAAAATTAACCTCGCCGGTGTAACCAGTAACCTAAAACCATGAAAAAGGAAGTGTTACTTTTATACTTCAAACTTACCCCCAAAAAAAAACTATACTTCAAAATGTTGTTTCATTAATTTCTGGACAGTTACTTCTGCTCCCCGTCTGATCTGAGCCATGCCAAACTTCATCGCTAGTTTATCTATTCATCTTTCTATAGGAGTGAAACATCAGTAAATAGTTGAAGACTTGAAGTTACACTGAAAGGGTAAACCCCATTCTACAGGGTTGGGTTGGGTTGGATTGAAAAGTTGCAGAGTCAATACCTATTTGTTAGGTCAATATCACTGTGAGTCACCTCTTGCGTTCCTTCAATTCTCGAAACCGATCTCCTGTACCCAAACTAGAAAGAAAATTGCCATCTCTTTCTCTTTTTTTGGTACGAAAACTTTTGAAACTGCAATCAATTAGGCATTTAAGTCGTACACAGTTAAGGGGAGTAGGGTGAGTGACACGTGTATAAATACTTCACATTGACCGAAGTGTTTTTGGTTTGGACGTCGCTACAGTGCATGGATCCCAACTCGGAGTTGATGGTCCTCGAGCACCCAACTGGATTTTGTCAGTATGCCACACAGCGACACAGGTTTATTCATGAGCTCTATCCCTGGAGAAAAAAAACAGTAAGATGGATCTAGAATATCTTTAATCTTATTCGTTTTCATTTGGATGTCTTTCAATGCTGATCGTAATTCCGACCAAGCTGCACTAATTTTCGATTACTTTCTCGTGGTCAGAGATAATGAGTCCTATAAAAAAGGTTAGACGCTAGCTGGTTAGGATGTCAGGCAACTGCCTCCGATGATTAAATCAAACAGTGATTAGGTTAAAATCCCGTGCTAGAGCTATACAAGAGTATTTTTAGAATCCGTTCATTCCTTACTGTAGGGGTGAGTCCTTGTTTAAATAATGTATAGGTTACCTATTCGGGGATGGACAGTCTTCCCTGATGGTGGCCGTTATGTCTGTCTTGACTACACTTCTTCGTCAATTATCCCACTTAATCATCTTTATAGTTTGACTTTCTATCCGGGGCGTTGTTGCCATATAGGCCAGTGTAAGTGACGGCTTTACTTGGTTGGTCGGTTAAGCTCCTGACTAAGTATTAGCCCTACTCGGGTCTTGTATCAGTTGGGTACAAAACTTCCGCATCACATTTCATCCCTTCCTGAGCCTATCGTTTATATTTTTTGTTTGGGTCAAACCTATCATTTATCAAATTGTTCACAACTAAGACATGAAAACTGTTGATACATGTAACTGCATGCTTTAAGTAGTTATATTAAGTTTTATCATTTCATATAAAAATAAAACAAAAGTAAATTACAATTGCATGCTTTAGTTGGATTAAACTTTAAATTGCATGTTTTAATGCTCTAAATTATGGATTTGCAAATTCTCAAAATTACAAGTTGTACGTATACTCTTAACATTCCAAGATTTCGTTAAGTCAAGATCAATAAAATAATTACATTATCCTCATTAAAGTAAAATAACATCACTACCTCCATTTAAACCTTTCTATACCTACCCAACCCTTACGTGGGTGAAGGGTTCATCTTCCATTTATATCTCATCAGAAATTACCAACAACCCCTCCCCCTACCGGGGACCATACCCCTGACCTTCTTATGCCAAAATTCCCCCTCCCCCCTTTTCTCTTCTCTTATTCTTCCTTTTTTTGCTTTCTTGTGGTACTTGGATTATAATCAGCAAAATGAGTTACCAAGAACATGAACTGCTCGGTCAGCGGCAAAACCAGGGGACCTAGAGTGGCTATGTTGGTTTTCAGAGCGTCACCAGCCACAACCACCAGTTCTCGGGCAAGTGAGACCCCAATAGTCCCCTTTTCGTCTTCTCTTTGGTACACATAGTTGTAGCTGCTGTTGTCGGCGCCCTTGTGGGTTCTCACGGTGTGGACAAGCTGGTACTTGGAGCGGCATCTATCCTTGGCTCTGTTTGAGAGGAGCACAGTGGCGCCGCCCTTTCGGAAGATACAGTTGCAGAGAAGCATGGAGAGGTCGCTGCCAAAATACCAATTAATGTTAATGTTCTCCGTGCTCACCACAACAACGTACGTGTTTGCTTGGGCCCTAAGGAGGTTCTTGGCGAGACTGATGGAAACGAGGCCAGCCTGCAACCCATCCCTCCCAGGTTGAAGCTCTTGATGTCACTTCTCCAAATTCGTTAACAAAATTAACTTTAGCTGTGATTTTTTCAGAAGAAAAAAGAAATGGAATACCCTAAATCGCACTTGTTTGTATCTTACTGCAGTCAAAGCCTATATTTTATAACCAACAGTAACCATTTCCCAGACTTTTTAGAAGAAAGGATCGAGAGAGAGAAGGGGTGATTTTAAGTAGGAAAAGGTGAGGGTGGTGGTCGTAGGCAAGCGGGAGTTAGTGGGCGGTTGCCGGCGAAAAATAGATGGAAGATGGGTGGGTTGGGTATAGGAGAGTTAAATGGGGGTACTTATGTTATTTGATTCTAATGAAGATAATATAATCATTTTACTCATGAATTAACGGAATCTTTGATGAATTGTAGTGTGCAACTTGTAATTTTGAGAGTATCAAATCTGTAATTTATCTACTCAATCAATTTGTGTCCTTGTTCGCCCAATTGCCAACGACAAACATGAAATTGACACCTATGCCCATTCTGAGGGAAAAAATAAAACCAAATTCCATTTCTTGAAAGACTTACTAAACTCCACTTAAGTAGCTATAAAAATAGCCCAACTAAAGCAAGTACAATTGAAATATATATGGTGTGATGAAACAATAGCTACATATCTACTTAAAGGCAAAGAGATAAAACCAATTATTTCATTCTTTACTTTCTATTCTGGCACATATTCTACCTCACTTTCAAGTTAGAATTCTATAATTTAAGACTTGATATTACCAAAAATTGACTACTTAGTCTAACAATCGAACATATAGGACTTTCTTGTTTAGAGGCCTGCCTCATGTTGAATGTAATTGCACTTTTAAATCTTAATATAAACTTCCTCCTTTCTTATCCGATTTTATTTTATTTTTATTTGTTTTGAGTCAGCAGGTGAAGCTTTCACCTTTATTTTCACCCCTCATGATATCATCTTTTGAAAATGTACATGTTTTTTTTGTATAATAGTTACTTTGCATTGGTCCTTATTAAGTTCATTTGTTTGTTTCATCTAACAAATAAGATATCCACATCTTGCTTCAGTGGCGTGTCTAGTGGTGCCAGCCAGCCACGCCACGTGAATTTTATTAAATTCTATCGGTTCAAAATACTATGTAATTATATTAAACCAATTTAAGTGATACGAAATCGATTTTTCTTTAAAATAAACTAACCATGTTTTATGCGAATAAAACTAAATCAAAATAAAATTCACAACGGTAATAACCACAGCCACCACCATGTACGAAACCCACTGCTAGGCGCTAGCTAAACCAAATTATTTGGCAAATTATAAGATGTGGTGTAGCAAGAATCTTCCATTATTTTCTCCGATTTTTCTTAAAATTATGACTACGGATGCTAACGGGTGAGCTGGGTTGGATCTGGCTTTTTTTTCTTTCAGAAAATCTCAGGCCAATTCTAGCTATTTCGATCCTTAAAAAGTTGATGAAACTGGCATAGTTTATTCGTCATTACATGAGCTAGAGAACATACACGTTTGAGAAACGAATGAGATTGAGTTCTGCAGTAGCAAAGAGCGGAAGGTCAAACAAGCCAAAAACAAGTCCAAATCCAAAGGGAAGAAACAAAATTCTTCTACCCTTTGGTCTCAACAGATCAAATATATATCCATCACTTGGATTTGAAGGGAATGGCTCTGATCACCACCTGATGGTAAAGAGCTGCAAGTGCTGCACCGATGAAAGGCCCCACCCAGAAAATCCACTGCATTATTCACCAAAAACACCCAACAATTAATTCTAAGTGATGGTTTTAATTAGCTGTACATTGATCATTAAAAATAAAAAATGGATAGTACATACGTGGTCATCCCAGGCGTGCTTCCTATTGTAGATAATGGCGGCGCCGAGACTCCTTGCTGGGTTGATACCGGTTCCTGTAATGGGAATGGTGGCCAAGTGAACGAGGAACACTGCGAACCCGATGGGCAACGGTGCCAAGATCTGTAAGTACCAATTACAACATACACCAAATCATCAACATATCGATTCACCACCTGTTCGATGAAAAGGCTAAAAGAAGCCAGACGAGGAGCAAAGAATGACTTACAGGAACATGGGAATCTCGAGCATTACGCTTGGCGTCGGTGGCAGAGAAGACGGTGTAGACAAGGACGAAGGTGCCCACAATTTCGGCTCCTAGGCCATCACCTTTGGTGTAGCCATGGGCCACCGTGTTGGCACCTCCACCTAGCATTTCGTATTGGCTCTTCTCCAACCCCTTCACAACTCCAGCACCGCAGATTGCCCCAAGGCACTGCATCACCATGTAGAACACCGCCCTTGTCAGTGTCAGCTTCCTTGCCAGGAAAAGTCCGAACGTCACAGCTGGGTTTATGTGACCTCCTGCATATATATACAGTTCATATAGTTCTTTCAGTTCACAGTCAAAAAATATAAGTCTTTAGGATCAAAAGATATAATTTGGGTTTAGGCTAGCTTTTAGGTTACCTGAGATGCCAGCAGTGCAATAGACGAGAGCAAAGATCATTCCACCGAAAGCCCAAGCGATGCCTTGGATCCCAACGGAAGCACACTTGGTGGGGGATCTATTCACACCCATCACGGTCAATATGGTGATGTACAAGAACAGGAAGGTGGCCATGAACTCAGCAATCCCAGCCCTGTAGAAGGACCATGAACTCAACTCCTCTGCCACGAACAAAGGCTCTGGAGGTGACTCCTTGTAGTCCTTGTCTTGGCTCTGGGCTGCCGTCCCTATTGGCACCTTCTCCTGGAATTTGTTTGCTCCCACCCTAACATCCTCTTCTTTCCCCTCCATCTCTCTCCCTAGATCTCAGAGGATTCCTCTGACTTCCTAGCTAGCTAGTTGCTAGTTGCTAGTTCCTGGATCTGAAATTAATAAAATGAAAGCTTCGGAAATTGAAATGGTAGTGTTGAAGTTAACAGTAACACTTTGAGTAGCGATGAAGGCTGTGAATTTGGCCTGGTTTTATACATAAAGGAATGCTAAATTCCATATAATTAATTAAATACATAAACATTAATAATCAATCATGGGTTGGTGGCAAAACCAGCTAGCTAATCCATGCATACTCTATATTTTTTTCTTCATATCCTTCTGCGCCCGGTTAACTCTCTCTCAAAAACAAATTTGGACAACGCACTCCATCCATTATAGTGGACCAGTAATGATTAATTCATATTTTGTTCTTTTCCCAAAACAGAATCAAAATAATCACTCAAAACCCTCCACACAGCTTGTGAATTGTGATGTTGCATTATTAAGGTATTCTTCTTTCTTCATAATTAAACATTTAGCTAAATGACTGGGCTGTCTTAAATAGTACCTCTACAGCTATATTCAGAACATTTAACTTTCTTTAAGGAATGTTGAAACTTAATATTGCTTTAGAGGAAAGGGTATAAAAAAGGGTTTTTTAAATAATTTGAAAAGAAAAATATCATTATGTCATGACAAAAAAAATGTCATTGTTATATTCTCAAATTTTCAAATAAACAACATGATAGATGATACTATTAAGTTCACTAGAGGAAAAAAAAATCATGAATCAGGAGGATAAAAATTAATGCAGGTTTTCAAATTTCAGATAAGTTGACTACAGTTGTTAATAAGAAAAATCTCACTCTTTTTCTCTTTTTTCAAGATTTTTACAGTACACATGTCATCTAATCACACAAAGTTTGTTATAGCGATCTCACATAATGCATGCCATGTTTGCTCACATGTATTCTTATGTGTTCTCATAGAATGAAAGTATGGATGTTTCGATTATCTAGGGCACTTATTACCACGACTTGCTTCTAGATTTCTTTTTTATCTCCCTTCTTTAAGTTATATAGACCATTATAATACGGATCAAATAGAAATTTAAAGAAAATTCTCTGTTTATGGTATAGTTTTTTAATGTCTAAAAAGTATGATCTATGCCAAATAGACAATAGAAATAAAGAAACATAAGCAATTTGATTGATAATATATACATAGGAAGGGGACAAGCTAAGGGAATCAATTGAAAAATGGGTAAATATGTAATATTATAATGTGAGATATGATCATCATGATGTGTTGTCATTCGATAAGAAGGAATATATTGATATATGGTATTCAATCATGTCCATACATATACAAAAACTATTTCAAAAATCAAGACATCCTCATGCAGTCAGGCTAGCATATAAATTTATTTTTTGTTTTGTTCTTTAATTAGTTAGATATTCCAATTAAGAGAAGTGAATGATTTTTATTAGAGGTTATAATAATATTCTTTTTGGTAGAAAGGTGAAGGATAATAAGTGACTGTGACTTAATTCAGGGGAATATGCTTTTTTTAGTCAAGGTCGGCAAATTAGAAATCATATACTTGAAAAACATGTAATTTTGATCATGAATGAATAATTATACAAAATAGATTTTAAGATATTTTCAAAATCCTCTGCTACTCTACCCTAAAATATTAATTACATTAAGAATAACACTGAAAATGATAAAAAGAAGAAAAGAGTTTAACTTGTCATTTTATCTTTGATTACTAGACATATGCACCCTAAATCGATTGAGGTAATCGGCCTATGACCCTTTTTTTCTTTTCTTTTTCCAAAAAATGACCCTAATATTATCTTTGAATATGTTTTTAATCACCTTCTAATTAATCAGGTCTTTGATCAAAACTTAATATTATCTTTGAATACGATCAAATGCAAAGAGTGAGAGAACAATGAATAATGTAGGTAGATTATATTTCGGTGCCTATTTAATTGTCAGGTAACAACCAACATGGCTGCTTAAGAATGCCTTACTAGAAAACCAAAGAAATCGAAATATCAAATGAAATATCCCTTTAATCATTAATAGAAGATTACATTCAGAGAATATATAATACCTCTTGGAGATTATAAAATAGCATCAGTCCCCACTGGAAACCCACCAGCCATGTTGTGTAGTGTAAAATTAACCCAACCATGCATGTTGTGTGTTTCGAGGTTCAACTAGACAAAACTTGAGAGCCTATTCAAATAATATATCTGTCAGTGTGAGCTTGACTGAGCAAGTGTAGTCCTCTGTCCAGACCACCACAAAATAATTAATTTCTGTGTGGGGATCACAAGAAGACTTGAAAGTTGAAACACATGCAGTGATGCAGCAACCACCAAATGCAGCCAACACCACCCAACTAGTCAGGCCGACTCTTGCCGTCCAGAGATTCCAGAACTAATAATAAATTCATGCATCAGCATGCATTCCTGAGGTTATTATATTTGCCTTGGATGAGCCTCAAAATCAACACCAAAACATCAGGAACACAAGTAGGAAAACAACTAAACAAATATAGAAAATTACCATCATTTCAAACATCATTACAGTATCTTATATTTACAAGTTCTTTAAAGAAGCTTTTACTAAATAGAAAGAAAAATTATCATAGATATCTTTCTGACCCATCGTCAAAACACTGTTGTACGTAGAAATTCTCACGTAAAATCTTAAGATGAAGTTTCCAGATCTCATAATAATTTCATAAATAAAAATAATGTACATATTTACAAATTTGGGGTCCATCCATTGTGTTGGATCGTACAATGGTCCAAACCCTATAACAAATCTTGTCATTGACAATAACATGTCGGTACAGATCAATCTTCAATGTCTACATGATAGTCCGAATTGAAAAGCCAAGTGTTGGAAACAGACCATTTAGTAGTGCTTGAAAACCGCCTTCCTGACTAAACTGGTACACGAATTCAATCACACATAATAAACATAGACCGCTCACCTAAAATTTTAAGATTCTTCTTTTTCTATAAATCATAACAAAAAATGAGAATTTGCACGCCATTAAGATCGAGAATAGTATCATCCATGGGGGTCAGGGTCAGTCCCACATCTCATCATAAGAATGTAGGACAAAACCTTGAAGACCATCACACTTTTCTACTCCATGGCTTAATCATGAGATAAAAAGACTCCATTATATATTGCCATTCAACAGGGACAAGTTATACATAACACACCCAATCTGATTAATTATCAGAAGATTATTCGATTCCAATCCACAAATGCCTGGTGATTTGGAGTCGATTAGGAAGATTGGCCTCACTAAGAGTACCCAGAGAACCATAGCAAGGTATCAACAAATCACATATAAATACGGTTGTAACACAGGATCAAAGGGCTTCATGATCTGGAATTAGATTATGAGATTTCTTTCACATTACATCCGATCCTGTACCTCTTGCTTGCGATTTGAACTCTATTCGCACACAAACTCATTCACGAGATTCTACAGAGAGGGGGAAAAGAAAATATCTATCATCGTGCTGGGAAACCTCGGAGGGGGAACACTAAGCCAGAAGGAATCAATTGCCTCTACAAAATAAAAATATGTCCAGTCTAATTTATTAGGTTTAGTTTCTGTACGACTATCCGGTAGAATTCTCCTTTTAAATCTCAAAAGAAGATTACATTGATTATACAACACTCCTAATGCCCTCCTTCTAAAACCCCGTGTCTCTTTTTGTGCGCCCCTTGTTTCTCCTTATTTATTCATGATAGAACCTAGGTGCCTAAAATGATCACTTCCCCCTAATGTAAACAATTCTCAAAAGACTAATATATGCGATGGCCACAACAGTCCCTGGGCTTCTAGTTGATTTGTGTTACTTTTTCAATTCTTATATGTGATGTTTTACTAATATTTAGCATGTTGTAACTTGTGGGTGAACCCAGGGGTTTTCTCAGGCTTTGAATTTCCAAAGCCAGTTTATTATTGTTTTTTCTTCCAACCCTGTGTCTTTATTTCGTTAAAAAGGCAGGATAAACGTTCTGTATTCTTCATTACCTGTTAGAGAAAAGCACCTCAAGTTCGTTTTGTGATGTGCTCTTGGTAGCTTCTACCAACACAGTTACAATCTCTGACTTTCGAGTACTGGCCATGAGAACATCATACTCAGTTGGGATGGTAATTGCAAAAAAATTATCACTCAGCTCACTCAAACAAAGCTTATCAACAGCTGCCAGTGCGATTCGTCGCTTAAGGGCATCAGTCTCAGGATCAACGATGTAAATGGCAAAGTCTGCAATTAGAAGAATACGCCGCTTCATCTTCCCTGATCCAGTAGATTTCAAAACCTTATCTGCAAAGAGAACCTGTCGATCACCTGGACAAGGAACAACATTTTAAGTTAAAACTAAGCGAAAAAAAAATGTGTACCTCACTGTTAGACAATTAAGCTGTAATATGGGCTACGAAAGGCAGACCACTAAATAACATATAGTGAGTATGGCATGCATGAACTTTTCAATTTGGCAGGCACCTCGCAAGTCTACAGAGAGAAGTGCCAATATGAAATACTCCAAATCATACTTTCAGGGGCTAGCAAATAGATAAAAACTTGAGCACTGGTCAGAAGTTTCTTCAGGAAAAGAAACAAAGAATTACATGGGATATCGATGATTCTAATAATCTAATGAGACCAAGTCAATTCCATCAAAAGCACATCTCTTTATGTATACTACCAAAGTTCTTGATTGCCGAACTATGAGAGCATAGCAATGTGAGTCCACTATAATTTGGGCATACTCCACAAACTAGCGCATACTTACCACATTACTGATGCATGAGGGGATCATTAATTAAGGTGAAAAAGAAAGATCATGAGATATGAAGGTACGTGAAAGCAAAACTGAGATTTTCTCCACTTTTCAGAACACAAATGTTTCTTACTCAAATCAGAATGCAAAAACTCTTGTTTTTTAATTTATCCTCTTGCCTCTTAAACTCTTATGACACCTTTAGAGGAGAGTGTCATATGTATGTAAGATCACCTCTGAAGGAAAATAGTTGTGACTGATCATGTAGTCACCTCCCTACAACAAAACTCAAAAATGGGTTTTCTGGATTATGATCCATGATCCACGACCCACGTCCCCAAGTCTTGTCATAGACATTTAATAATATTTAATTTATATTATAATGTCTCATGGCCTAGTCAAACCCACGGCCTTAGCCACACCTTGGCCCAGCTCAATGCATGTGCGTGATTCATACTTAAATCTCTACTGGCATACACCACACTTAGGAGCCATCAATGTATATATAATCGATATTATCATTAGCTCCATCTAATGTGCGACTAAACAAATATGGTAAATTTACACGGATGTCCATTCTCAAGAAATAAAATAAAATCAAGTTTGATTTCTTGAAGGACTTACTAAACTCCACTTGGGTAGTTATAAAAATAGCCCAACTAAAAGCAAGTATAACTGAAATACATGTGGTGTAATGAAGCAATAGCAACACATCCACTTAACGAGAAAGAGATAAACCAATTATCTCCTTCCTTACTCCCTATTTTGGTACATATTTACTTATCACCTCCAAGTTGGAATTCTGTAATTTAAGACCTGATATTATCAAAAACTAGCTACTTAGTCTAACAACTGAACGTGTAAGACTTCCTTGTTTAGAGGCCCTGCCTCATGTTGGATTTAATTGCACTTTTAAATCTTAATATAAGCTTTCTCCTTTCTTGTAAAAACAAAATAAAAAAGTTTGATTTCATTGTCGGTGGCTCAGATGAAGCTTTCGTCTTTATTTTTCACTCATCATGGACACCATCTCTTGAAAATATATATATGTTTTTGTGGTATAATATTTACTTCGATTCGTCCTTATTAGGTTCCTTTATATGTTTCATTTGACACATAAGATATCAAGATCTTGCTTCAGTGGTGTGTCTAGTGGTGTCGGCCATGCCAAGTCCAAGTAAATTTTATTAAATTTCAACCGCTATTTTCTTTTAAAATGAACAAACCATGTTTTGAGCAGATGGAACTAAATGGAATCAACAATGTTAAATTGGTAATCACCAAAGGCACAACCTTGTTGAACACACCACTAAACCAAATTATTTGACACATAAGATATCGGGTGTGGCATGAATCTTTCATTATTTTCTCTATCTTTTATTTGCTTTTAAAATTAGGACTACGGATGTTAACGGGTCAGCTGGTTGGATCGGAAATTGCTTGGGTGTTGCGTAGTTTATGCGCAACATGCACCTACAGCGAGCAGTTGACACGAAATCTCGATAGTCCATTTCTAAAAGATGTATTTTCATACTTTTGAGAAACGAACGGCTGAGATTGAAATCTCGGTCAACCTCAACCGTTCGCAGCACAGTGCGGCTCAACACTGAAGTCGATCGAGCCCGGGTTAGATCTGGCTTTTTTATATAAAAATGTCAGGCCAATTCTAGCTACTTTCTTAAAAAGTCGATGAAACTGGCATATTTTATTCGTTAAAGCTGAATGTTATTACATGAGCTAGAGAACGTACACGCTTGCAGAAACGTAATAAGAGTGAGAACTGCAGTAGCAGAGAGCGAAAGGGCAAAAAAGCCAAAAACAATTCCAAATCCAAAGGGAAGAAACAAAATTCTTCTACCCTTTGGTCTCAACAGATCATGTTTATCCATCACTTGGATTTGAAGGGAAAGGCTCTGATGACCACCTGATGGTAAAGAGCTGCTAGTGCTGCACCGATGAAAGGCCCCACCCAGAAAATCCACTGCATTATTCACCAAAACACCCAACAATTAGTTCGAAGTGATGGTTTTAGCTGTACGTTGATAAGTACAAACGTTGCTCAAAAAAAGATAAGTACAAACGAAAAATGGATAACACATACTTGGTCATCCCAGGCGTGCTTCCTGTTGTAGATAATGGCGGCGCCGAGACTCCTTGCTGGGTTGATACCGGTTCCTGTAATGGGAATGGTGGCCAAGTGAACGAGGAACACTGCCATCCCGATGGGCAATGGTGCCAAGATCTGTAAATACCAATTTCAACATAAACCAAATCATCGACATCTCGATTCACCACCTGCTCGATGAAAACGCTAAAAGAAGCCAAACGAGGAGCAAAGAATGACTTACAGGAATATGGGAATCTCGGGCATTACTCTTGGCGTCGGTGGCAGAGAAGACGGTGTAGACAAGGATGAAGGTGCCCACAATTTCGGCTCCTAGGCCATCGCCTTTGGTGTAGCCATGGGCCACCGTGTTGGCACCTCCACCTAGCATTTCGTATTGGCTCTTCTCCAACCCCTTCACCACTCCAGCACCGCAGATTGCCCCAAGGCACTGCATCACCATGTAGAACACCGCCCTTGTCAGTGTCAGCTTCCTTGCCAGGAAAAGTCCGAACGTCACAGCTGGGTTTATGTGACCCCCTGCATATACAGCTCATATGGTTCTTCTCAGTTCACAGTCAAAAAATAAGTCTTTATGATCAAAAGATATAATTTGGGTTTAGGCTAGCTTTTAGGTTACCTGAGATGCCTGCAGTGCAATAGACGAGAGCAAAGATCATGCCACCGAAAGCCCAAGCGATGCCTTGGATCCCAACGGAAGCACACTTGGTGGGGGACCTATTCACACCCATCACGGTTAATATGGTGATGTACAAGAACATGAAGGTGGCCATGAACTCAGCAATCCCAGCCCTGTAGAAGGACCATGAACTCAACTCCCCTGCCACGAATAAAGGCACTGGAGGTGGCTCCTTGTAGTCCTTATCTTGGATCTGGGCTGCCGTCCCTATTGGCACCTTCTCCTGGAATTTGGTTGCTCCCACCCTAACATCCTCTTCTTTCCCCTCCATCTCTCTCCCTAGATCTCAGAGGATTCCTCTGACTTCCTAGCTAGCTAGTTGCTAGTTGCTAGTTCCTGGATCTGAAATTAATAAAATGAAAGCTTCGGAAATTGAAATGGTAGTGTTGAAGTTAACACTTTGAGTAGTGGTGAAGGCTGTGAGTTTGGCCTGGTTTTATACATAAAAAGGAATGCTAAATTCCATATAATTACTATACTTAAACAGTAATAATCAATCATGGGTTGGCGGAAAATCCGGCTAATCCATGCATACTCTAGATTTTTTTTTCTTTCATATCCTTCTGCGCCCCATTTACTCTCTCTCGCTCTCAAAAACAAATTAGGACAACGCACTCCATCCATTGTAGTGGACCAGTGATAAATAGTTCATATTTTGTTCTTTTCCCAAAATTAATCACTCAAAACCCTCACAGCTTGTGATGTTGCATTATGGAGGTATTCTTGTTTCTTCATAATAAAACATTTAGATAAATGGATGGGCTGTCTTAAATAATACCTCTACAGCTATATTCAGAACATTTCACTTTCTTTAAGGAATGTTGAAACCTCTAAAGATGCTATTTACAACTTAATATTGCTTAAGAGGAAAGGGTATAATAATTTTAAAAGAAAAATATCATTATGTTATGATAAAAAAGATGTCATTTTTATACCCTAAAAATTTCAAATAAACAACATGATAGGTGATACTATTAACTTCACTAAGTGAAAAAAATCATTAATCACAAGGATAAAAATTAATGCAGGTTTTCAAATTTCTTGATAAGTTGACTACAGTTGTTAGTAAGAAAATT
The DNA here is from genome assembly GCF_041222555.1 of Hakea prostrata. Taxonomy (NCBI): domain Eukaryota; kingdom Viridiplantae; phylum Streptophyta; class Magnoliopsida; order Proteales; family Proteaceae; genus Hakea; species Hakea prostrata. Next base: position 14,668,114 of record NC_142600.1, on the reverse strand, counting down.
CTCTCTCTTTTTTGTTCTTTTCAAGATTTTTGCAAGAAAATGCCATCTAATCACATAAATTTTGTTATAATGATCTCATATGATGTATACCATGTGATCTGCTCACATGTATTCTTATGTGTTATCGTAGAATGAAAGTGTGGATGCTTCAAAATTGAAAATAAAATTATTCATAAGCAATAATATAGACATAACAAAGGGACAAGCTAAGCTATAAGAAAGGGACAAGCTAACTAAGGGAATCAATCGAAAAATGGATAAACATGTAATATTATAATGTGAGATATGATCACAATGATGTGTTGTCATTCGATAAGAAGAAATATATTGATAGATGGTATTCAATCATGTCTATACATACACAAACACTATTTAAAAAACCCAAGACATCCTCATGCAGTCAGGCTAGCATATAAATTTATTTATTTTTGCTTTGTTCTTTAGTTAGATATTCCAATTAAGAGAAGTGAATGATTTTTATTAGAGGTTATAATAATATTTTTTTTGATAGAAAGGCAAAGGATAATAAGTGAATGTAACTTGATTCACGCGAATATCAAATGCCTTTTTTAGTCAAGGTCGCCAAATTAGAAATCATAATCTTTTTTGTATGAATTTTCATTCTCTATTATGTCTATTTAAAAGAAATAAGTCCAAGAATTCATTATTGGTCAAGAATGAAAAATGGTTTGGTGAATTTTATCGAAAATAAATTATGGAATGAAAAATAAGTTTGGTGTCAAAATAAAAAATTGTTAGTAAATAATAATGAGCAATATAGGAAAAAAAAAGTATTTTTTTATTAAAAGAATGTGTATTGACTATTTTACCCTCATCTTAACCATTAAATTTTAAGTAAACTTGTGCATAAATGAAGAGAATGAAATTCTCCCCATAATTCATAATAGACAATAAGTTCATTATGGATTTTTTAAGTTTTTCTATTATTTTAAATAAAAATAAAACTGATAATAAATACCAAACAACTTAAAATAATGAAAAAACCTCTTAATTGAGAATGAAAATTGATACCAAAAAGAGTCGAAGGCTTTTATACACTTGAAAAACATACAGTCTACACTAAAACATGTAATTTTGATAATGAATTAATGATAGTACAAAATAAATTTTAAAATATTTTCAAAATCCTCTGTTACTCTCTGCAGTCTACACTAAAACATTAATTATATTTAGAATAACACTGAAAACGATAAAAAGAAGAAAAATATTTAACTTGCCACTTCATCTTTGATTACTAAACACGTGCACCCTCATATAATTTTTTAATACGTTATTAATCACCTTTTAATTAATCAGGTCTTTGTTCAAAATCATGTATACTAAGATTGATTACAAAAAAAAAAAAAAAAATGTATACTAGGATTACTATCACTGTCGCTAACCCTCCAAGTTATGACTTTGCATCTACCAAAAAAAAAAAAGTTATGACTTCGCATCTCATCAATAGTTTTTTTTTTTGGTAAGGCATCTCATCAATAGTTACATTTTATGAGAAGTGGGATTAAAACTTTTGTACGATCAAATGCAAAAAGAGTGAGAGAACAATGAATGTAGTAGGTAGGTTATAATTCGGTGCCCATTTAATTGTCAGGTAACAATCACCAACATGGCTGCTTCAGAATGCCTTAGCAGAGAACCAAAAAATTCAAAATATCAAATGGAATCTCCCCTTAATCATTAATAGAAGATTACTTTCAGAGAATAATACCTCTTGGAGACTATAAAATAGCATGAGCCCCCACTAGTAACCCAGCAGCCATGTTGTGTACTGTATTAACCCACCCATGAATGTTGTGTGTTTCGGGTTTCAATTAAGCAAAACTCGAGAAGCTATTCAAATAAATTTGTCAATGTCAACTTGACTGAGTGTCTTTATTAGAATTAGAATACCAGAGGTACAGTATAGACAAATCAATATCAGGCAATAAGAAGTAGAATCACAAAGTAGTATAATCTTATGTCAAAAGCATTTACGCATATGAAATATAAGAAGTGAAAATTAAAACAGCACAAACTCGAACAGGGTGAGTTGAACTGTACGAACAATACTTTTCTTTAAAGTATTTGAGTGCCCCCGTAAATGCAAACTGGGTTGGACCTTGGCATCCTCACCTCCAAGATACAACAACTCTTTTAAATCTGAAAACTAATACTCCAATAGATTCTACTTGTGGAGGAAATATGGAAGTAGTATACAGCAGAGGAAAGGAAGAAAGCAAAACTAAGATTTTTTCCACTTTTCTGAACACGAATTTCTCGTATAGAGGAGAGTGACGAATGTATATAAGATCACTTTTGAAAGGAAATAGTTGTGACTAATCAGTCACCTACCTATAACAAAGTGGGGCCACAGATTACAAGAATCCTTAAAAGTTGAAATACACGCAGCAGCCACCAGTTAGTCTGGCCGACTCTTGCCGTCCAGAGATTCCAGACCTAATCATACATTCAAGCATCAGCATTTCTGAGGTTATCATATTTGCCTGGGATGAGCGTCAAAATCAACGCCAAAAAATCATGAACACAAATAGGAAAACAACTAAACAGATAGAAATTTAGCGTAATTCCCACATCAATACAATATGTTATAAGTAACTTTTACCAAATAGAAAGGAAAATTATGATAAATATCTACCACCTATCGTCAAAACACTGACAAGAATTCTCACCTCAAATCTTAAGATGAAATTTCCAGATCTCATAATTAATCCATAAATAGAATAGTGTACATAATTACAAAATTTGGGACCTATCGTCAAAGCTCTGATAAAAATTCTCACCACAAATCTTTAAGATAAAATTTTCAGACCCCGTAATAACTCCATAAATGAAAATAGTGTACATAATTACAAAATTTGGGATCCATCCATTGTGTTGGATTGTACAATGGTCGACCTGATCTGCTCCAATCACAAACATTGTCATCGACCATAATATGTCGATACAGATCAATCTTCAATGTCTACATGATAGTTCGAATTACAAATCTTGACAAGCCAAAGTGTTGGAAACAGACTAGTTAGTAGTGCTAGAAAGCTGCCTTCCTATCTGTTCCAATCACAAACCTTGTCATCGACCGTAACATGTCGGTATTGATCAATCTTCAATGTCTACATGATAGTCCGAATTGACAAGCCAAGCGTTGGAAACACGCTAGTTAGTAGTGCTTGAAAATCGCCTTCCTGGCTAGACTGGTACACGAATTCAATCACACATAATAAGCATTGGCCGCTCACCTAAAATTTTAAGATTCTTCTTTTCTATAAATCATAACAAAAAATGAGAATTTGCACGTCATTAAGATCGAGAATAGTATCATCCATGGGGGGTGGGGGTCAGGGTCAGGGGTCAGGTCAGGGTCAGGGTCAGTCCCACATCTCATCATAAGAATGTAAGACAAAACCTGGAAGACCATCACACTTTTCTACTAAATGGCTTAATCATGAGATAAAAGACTCCATTATATATTGCCATTCAACAGGGACAAGTTATACAAACACACCCAATCTGATTAATTATCAGAAGATTATTCGATTCCAATCCACAAATGCCTGGTGATTTAGAGTCGATTAGGAAGATTGGCCTCACTAAGGGTACCCAGAGAACCATAGCAAGGTATTCAACAAATCACATATAAATACAGTTGTACCACAGGATCAAAGTGCCTCATGATCTGGAATTAGATTATGAGATTTCTTTCACATTACATCTGATCCTATACCTCTTGTTTGCGATTTGAACTCTATTAGGTACACAAGTTATGCAGGGACTCGACCTTTGCACACAAGGTCATTCACGGGATTCTACAGAGAGGGGAAAAAGAATGTATCTATCATCGTGCTGGGAAACCTTGGAGGCTGAGCACAAGCCAGAAGGAATCAATTGCCTCTACAAAAGAAAAATATGTCCAGTATAATTCCCCCATGACGTAAAACGACAAGTACAGGGGATTTTTCACTTCCTCAAAATCCTGGTTTTAACGCCACCTGAGATCCACAAATATCAGAAACTTAGTACGAATACCATTACGTCAACCAAAAACAAAAGGAAAGCTACTTCGGTGGCAGCCCATGTTATTGCTATCAAATGCATCTCATTCAGTCTCACTTGTAAATCTCAATCTGAATCTCAAGGTAATCCAAATCTGAAATCAATGCTCTTATAGGGATAGCATGACAAACCTTCTTCTTCCTCAAATTCAACTTCCTTGACAATCTCAGAAGCAGGATTGTACTCGAACCTGCAAAGTCAGGCTAAACAATCAGACCAGAGAAGATAAGAAGTATATGCTTACCCAACATAAAACAGATCTAAGCAAACTTGGATTTGTTGGAAACCTTGTTTTATGTTCTAGCAAATACAGAAAGACCCACATAAAAGTGAAATCATTTAACTAGTCAAAATTCTTGAAGAACAACCGATTCTCCAAATAAAGAGCAAATCCATTATTTATAGAAAAGAACATATTTTCCTCAATGTCTTGTTTTTATTTTCGTTTTTCCTATCTCCATGTTTGAGCAACATTAGTTTTGCATATCCACCATTCAGCTTCAAATACCATTGCCAGTTGTATAACTATCCCGTAGAATTCTCCTTTTTTAAGTCTTAAAAGAATACATTGATTATACAACACTCTGGATGCACCTCCTTACTGCAACCACCCTGTCTCATTTGTGCAGCACAATCCTTGATTTCTCCTTGTTTATTCATGATAGAACCTAGGTGCCTAAAATTATCACTTCCCCCCCCCCCCCTATTTTGAACCATTCTCAAAAGACTAATATATGGGATGGCACAACAACAGTCACCTGAAAAGGCTAATACTAGTATGATTTGTGTATACTTTTATTTAATTCTTATATGTGATGTTTTAAACTAATATTTAGTATGCTGTAACTTGTAAGGGTGAACCCAGGGAAGTGTTTTCTCAGGTTTTGAATTTACCAAAGCCAGAGTTATTAGGAGATAAATATTTAAATTCTTCCAACACCTGGTGAAATCTTTATATTCAATTTAAAAAAAGGCAGGATAAACTACATGTATTCTTCATTACCTGTTAGAGAAAAGCACCTCAAGTTCGTATTCTGATGTGCTCTTGGTAGCTTCTACCAACACAGTTACAATCTCTGACTTTCGAGTACTGGCCATGAGAACATCATACTCAGTTGGGATGATAATTGCAAAAAAATTATCACTCAGCTCACTCAAACAAAGCTTATCAACAGCTGCCAGTGCGATTCGTCGCTTAAGGGCGTCAGTCTCTGGATCAACGACGTAAATGGCAAAGTCTGTAATTAGAAGAATACGGCGCTTCATCTTCCCTGAACCAGTGAATTTCAAAACCTTATCTGCAAAGAGAACCTGTCGATCACCTGGACAAGGAACAACATTTTAAGTTTAAACTAAGCAAAAAATACGTGCACCCCACTGTTAGAGACAATTAAGCTGTAATATGGGCTATGTAAGGCAGACCACTAAATAACATATAGAGAGTATGGCATGAACTTTTCAATTTGGCAGGCACCTAGCAAGTCTACAGAAGAAGTGCCAATATGAAATACTCCAAACCATACTTTCAGGGGCTAGCAAATAGATAAAAACTTGAGCATTGGTCAGAAGTTTCGTCAGGAAAAGAAACAAAGAATTACATGGGATATCGATGATTCTAATAATCTAATGAGACCAAGTCAATTCCATCAAAAGCACATCTCTTTATGTATACTACCAAAGTTTTGATTGCTGAACTATGAGACCATAGCAATGTAAGTCCACTATAATTGGGGTATACCCCACAATCTAGCACATACTTACCACATTACTGATGCATGAGGGGATCATTAAGGTGAAAAAGAAAGATCAAGAGTGCCACGATGAAGTTTGTACCAGTACCACATATCTGATGTGATGAGGTAGGGTAGGCTGAGACAGAACAAACACTAGCAAGGCTACAGAAATCAGAGTTGCAGTGAACCTAAATCTTAGAAAAATGGCAGAAACTTTGAAGCTGAACTGAAGTGCTGTCACAGAAGATCCAAAAGAGGCCAGCCTAACATGCATGGCCTAGTCTGTCCACTCTTTTAGTTCCATATCTAACTTGGTTATTTTTTTATGTTTAATTCAGTTATCTTTTATTTAAGTGTTTATGTTGACCTAAAATGGGCTTATTTAGGGGAATTAAGGTTGGGTTGGATTATGTTGTGTTAGGCATTTGATCACATGGGTTTCATTGTAATGTGCTACTTAGCTCGAATACAAAATAATGCAAAAACCAACTTCAAACCCAAGAACACGGGGATTGATTGCAGCAAGGATAATTACAATAATGAATACCAAATTAGATAACTAAAACATTGTTCCCTGTTTACATATAAAAGAATAAGAAGTGGAAGAAGAAGATAGAAAAGACAGGGGGGAGAGGGATGGCTATCTCAGCCCTATACTCAACCACAGCTATATCAGCTGTTGAACATGGATTATACTCCATAACTGAGGCTACCAGGCCACAAATTGATTTCTCCAAAGTCTTCTTTTCTATTGAAATGGAAAGGCCCACTTATAGCTTCGATAAAGCTTACAAGAAATAGAAAGTCTCAAAAATAGAAACTTCCTAAGAACCTCTCAATAGAAACTCCCAAAATAGTAACAACTGAAATTAGAAACAACCTAAGATTTAATTTCAATAAAATAAAATATAATTTCTAAAGCTGAAAATACAAACCTAACTATGGCTGCATTAGTATAGAACCACTTAATGGGTAAACAAAATCTTCCAGAAAGGATCTGCAAACAAAGCAAATATCAGCTGCAACACTGTTCATGTGAATAGTAACTAAACTGTGTTTTGGTATTTCTATTCTTCATTCACAAATCTATTTGGAGAGAGGCTGCATTATGTGATGCTCTATTGAACCACCAAAAACATGCTGCATTACCAGAGCAGGCTGCCCCTTGTAGCAGTCATATCCCACAAACCTTGCTGGCAGGCTCGGGATTTATTCATATGGATACATATTGACTTGTGGTCTACATCACTCCTACTGTAATATAATGAACAAAATAATAGTTAAGAATTAAAAGGTTGGAACAATGTCAAAGGAATTTACATTCCTTTTAAGTAGAGAAATGTGGGTGTCAATACAGTTATGTAACAGAACAACATCAAAGGATATTATATTCCTTTAGATACAGAAATGTGGGTGTCAATACAGCTATGTAGCGGGACTAAGTCTAGGAACAAGGATGCAAGAAGATCTAAATGTAAGAAGAGAAAAGGCAGAGAAAATTTTGGGGAATAAGTGTAAAGAAAGAATTTATCGTGGGGGCATGGTGGAAGATGCAATTGACCTCTGAAGAACCATTGGTTGATGGATAGAGTTAGAATTTGAGTTTGACCACAAGAGACAGTTATGCGACTATGCCAGGAAGCCAACCAGGGAGGATAGTATGTTCAAAGTATTAAGGGCTCTGTGTTTCTCATTATATTTTTCTGAGGGAGGGAGGGGGGGTTGTTTCATGTTTTTGTTGGAACACTAAGGGAGATTGATCAATGTCAAACGGAGAAAGAAAGATGAGGTGGTTACCCTAAAAATTGAAGGAAGAATGAGGAGTAAAGGAGGGGGTTGGGATTTCAGAAAACAAAGGATATTGAAACAGCAACAAGGAAAAAGAAAAGGAGAGTGGGAGGGAGGGGAAGGGACAGGGAAATTCAAATTGTACCTTGGAAAGGAAAGGGAGGTGGAGGGATTTTTGGCTTTAATACCAAAATGGTAGAGGTCAAGTGCGAAAAATATAAGCTATCTGATATAAAACTCAAAAGTTGCAGAATCACGCACATTGCCTAACACTTATCTTATTTTCATTGGCCACTTGCAGAGAAATAAAGGAAAAACAAAGACCCCCTAACTAGATTATAAACTGATATTAGCTTGCAGTCATATTCTTTCTGTCCTATAACTATTACTAGTATACTAAACATCCGACTCAGATGCAGGAACATCTTAAATACAACTAGTTTCTTCGTTGAAAACCCCATCGTGTATGCAACCATACATGCATTGATATGGCCAATCTTATTGTCAAATGTGATCATTCTGCAAGTCAATTCTATCATCTTCTTCGCATTTATCTGCCAAATATTGAGTCCACTGGACGCCAAATGTGATATTCCTCTTCAATTTTGAATTTTCTTCCAAATAACAACCTTCCATTATGCCTAAGGTCCACCTCAAGCCAACAAGATTATGTAAGCATGGTAAATTATCAAATTTATACTTAATCTAATAACATAGGGTTAAACATTGGGTCCATCAAACAAGAAGAATGATCTTGAGACTATCCCAATCAAAGTCGATATCACTATCTCATTGATTGACTGGATCTGATTGCTCATTTTGCAAATGGAATTACCAACTCGGCAACTTTGCATAATCATGCTCTTGTATTGTTTGTTATTCATGTTTAGAAATATAATAATTATTTTATTACTACAGATATACTGGAAAGACAAACTTGAGAAAAAGGGGAAAGCAGACTTCTTTTACTCAGCAAAATATAATGAGAAGAAAGGAAGAAGCCCTTGAACTGTCTTTGATGCAAGGCTAAAGACATATTGTCGAAAGAAGAAACCCGCGGGGTCAAATCAATAAATGGTCTAGGAATACAACCTAAATTAGTCCATGGTTTTTATGAGCCAAAACTATTCATAGAGTTAGCCAACATATTATGGTTTTCATGGGCAAGACCTAAACCTAGGTCTAGTCTAATATGAATGAAAACTTAAGAAATGTTTCGAAGTCAACAAATGCGGCTGCAGTGTGAAAATAAGAACTCTATTGTCTTTGCTAACAACTTCATGATCTTCTCCAAAGTAGACTTCTCTTCCATCTCCTCTATTCTCCTCTATTCTCCTAGCCCTCTCCCTCTTTGAGTCCCTTTCCAGTCTTTGCGTTAACCTCAACGAATCTTCTCTCTTTCTTTTGGGTGTTCGGTCCGCTCCTCCCTCTAGCATCTCACTGGCTTTAGGCTTGCTTCCTTCCCTGTGGTCTACCTAGGCCTTCCCCTCATTCTTGGTAGGCTCACCAACCACCATTGCACTCCAATGCTTGATCAAATCCGCAAAAAACTTCAACTCTAGAAAGGTAAACTCCTCTCCTTCGCCAATAGAGTGGTGCTCATCCGTTCAGTCCTTCAATCTTCCTATCTCTACTGTGTGGCATATTCTCCATCCCCAAAGCCACCATCCGGGCAATGAGTCCCTCTTATGTGCCTTTCTCTAGAAGGGCCAAGAGTCCACTCATTTCCGAGGATGGTTTGGGTATCCATCATCTCCATGATGTCAATATGGCTTGCCTTCTTAAACTCATCTAGAAGATTGCTACCAAGCATGACTCTATTTGGGTTAATTGGGTTGACTCCTACCTTCTCAAATCGGACTCCATTTGGATTGTCCTGACCCCCCCAACCCCTCTTGGGTCTAGAGAATGCTCCTCCTCTTGGGACCTCTCGCTCTCTTTACCATCTCCACCCAAATCTCCTCCGGATCCTCAATCTTCTTTAGGCTTGACCCGTGACATCCGATGGGTATCCTCTTCTCCCCTAGGGCCCCCGCATTGTTTACGACTCTTGCATCCCTAAGTCAGCCCCCTCTCTCCATGTTCACCACCGGTGGTTCTTGGTCCCCCCATCTCCCACCCCTGTCTCACATAGTTTTGGTCCTCCCTCCCCCTCTTGGATATTTCCCGTGACCTTACTGTTTGGGTCCCTTCCCCCCTCCAAAACCTTCTCCATCTCCTCAGTCTAGAACTTACTTCGCTCCCCTTCCCCCTTGTCCCCTAGACCCCTTGGTTTGGTTTAAAGGACACATCTCGCGCCATTCCCTTGCCCTCTAGAGAGCCCTCAACCTTGGTCTCCCAACTCAGGTTTTTCTTATTATTCGTCACATCCTAATGAACCCTAACTGCATCCTTCACTGGAATGGTTCAAAGGACCTTGGGCACCTTTTCTTCACCTGCCCCTTTTCCCGCCTCCTTAGGGGAAAAGCCCTAGCCTCCATTTGCCATTCGAGACACTCCTTTGGTTTTACTCAAGATTGGTCTTGGATTTTGAGAAATTTTACGGGCTTATCTATTTGTGACCGACTCAATAAGCTGGTCTTCAGAGCTACTATCCATCACCTGTGGTGGGAGCGAACCGTAGGAGATGGGCTTCCAAATCTCGATCCTTGGACATGATTTGGAATGTCATCCGTTGATTCTGTTTTGATATTTCTATTACATTCCAGTCTATTCCTCATCCCCTAGTTGTTGATACCCCAAGGAACACACTCATTGTTGTCTCCTGGGGTCTTAACTCCTCTCTTCGGCCTCCCTCTTGAAGACTGGTTCCCCCCCCCCCCTTGTACATTCTTCTTGTGGTTTTATTTAGTTATTTATTCATCCAAAAAATAAAAGAACTCTACTGTCAAAGAAACTTCCCTTTGTAAAGATTCGGGTAGTTCATATTAGATATGAGATAATACTCTTTTATACCTTGGGTCTACAATTTTCCTTTGTTGGTTGATATATTTAATATCTCTATCTTTAGATAGGCTATATAAAAGGACCTATATAACAGGGTTGATCACCTCACTCATGAATTGAAAACACTATTTGCTTTTGCAAGTCATTCTTCTCTAACGAAAAACTTTGTGTTTGATTAAAGTAGGTTGGTGTTCAATCCAATCTATCCACCTAGCAGTGTAAAGCCCGGGTGCTACTTCATTGTCCTTATTGTTCTCTCACTTCCCTCATATTGTTCCCTCACTTTCCTCATCCACTAACAAGTCTATTTTGGTGATTAATCTTCTTTTTTTGGTTACCAATCATATCTGCCCAGCTGCTTGATATCGGATTTTCAGGGTATCTTTCTCATTTCTCTTTGGATCTGCACTTCATCGTAGCTCAATTTTGATCCACAATCTTGCCCCTACTATGAATTACACTTCTGACCTTGTTATCATAATGTTATCTAATCAAGTGTTTGGTAGCTGGATTCTATAGAATCAGTTTCCATAGAATCTAGATTTAGGATTTAAAGAACTGTTTGGTTAAAAAAATAAATAATAGTGGATCCACTAGAATCATATGGTTTGGTTAAATCTACTTTTTACCCTAGAATGGATTCAAGGTTGAGACATCTCACCTAAACTCAAGATTGAATCCAATTTTTAGACCCAGGGTATAAAAGATGTTGATTCTAGAGAATCCAATTTATCGAGTTTTTCATCGCAAGAAACGAACAAGGTTGTTCTGCTTTGGCTCTTCTTCTCCAACATCAAGGTTTCTCACTCTCTCAATCACTCTCTCATCTAACCAAGGATTTCTCTGAAGGTGGCTCTCTTTGTATCCACTTCGTTGTTGAGGCATCATTCTCGCTGCAAAGTTGGGAAATCAAATTTGATAAAAAATTATTGACTATCACTAACAAGGTATGGATCAAGAAAACCCTAGTTTCTCTCTTTTTTCTCCGGCTTTTTCTGCATGGGAAGAATTTGGTTTTATCTTGCTTGTTTAGAGATTCTGCTTCGTGTTGGAATGTAGGCAGAGTTTTTCTTTGTTCATCTACTTTTGGTTTTATTTTCTTTTACTTTATTTGGTAATTCGTCACAATTCCATTTGGTTTACTATAAAAGGTTTTGACATGCAAAGCGTTTCCGAAGGCGTCCTTTGGGTGATCTCATAGTTCCTATGGGGTTGGCAGGTTTCAGAAGAGGATTGCATATTGATTTGCTTATGTGATACTCACATTTCAATTGATGGAAGCTGATTTAAATATAGTTTGAAACATACCTCGTTTTAATAGATGTGAGATGAAGCCAGCCATAACTACTTCTGGAAAAGAAAATTAGCCAGGGAGGATTATTTAAGGCTTAGGAGGATCTTTCCAGGGGATACTTCATTGAGAATAGGGGCTGGTGCCATTATCTTTGCTGAATCTTAGAATATAGTTTTAAATGGATACCATGGAAGCTGCTTGGAGAAAGATCTTCAAACATCTTCTCTATTTTCTTCTCTATTTTGGTTAGAATGACTGTAAAATGTTTTAGCTTAGCATTGAGTATCTCTTTGCCTTGCTTCAATTTTCAGCGTTCAGATATTTTGGGTTCTTAGAGGAAAATTCTGTTTTAGAGAATGAATCAGTTGTTTTCTGATGGTATACTATAAAGCTATAATTGTTAGAATCATGTACTCCTCATGCTTCTCTTGCAATGGATGTTCCAAACTTCCAATTGATAAAGGAATCCAACAGTAGAATCCAATTCAGTTTTTGGATCAAAATCAATTGATATACCCTTTTATTTATCTCCTTAAAACTGATCAAAGTAGGAAATAAGCCATTCTAGAACCCCCTGAAGATACCTTCAACTATTATCAAAGTGGTAGATACAAGACACCTTTATGTATGGAAGGAATCACCCAGATGTATTCAAAGCAGAGAAGCCTCCACCATTCTTTCCTTTGGAAACTGGATCTCATATTTTTATCACAAAAGGAGACTAGAATTATTTGAGGTGTTTGAAATAACTTAGAAGGATCTCTGCTTTCTTAAGCAATTATTAAGGGAAATCCTATCTGAAGTGCATTTTCTCCAAGAGAGTCAGAGACTAATTTTGACAGACCAGGTGGCTCATTTGAGAATTTTGATGGTGAACAATGAATCTAAAAGAAAGTCGGAAATTGTTATGCTTCTTTGTCTGTAATTTCAAAAGCAAGTGGTCAAAGAACCATAGTGAATCTCCTGCTGTGGTTGCATCAACAGCTTTGCAAGTCATTCTATAAGATTTTATTCGTCTTCTAGCAAATAGTGGAAATTTGGTATTCTCACTGTCAGGCTTAGATCGATTAGATATAGTTCTTCCTATTTCCATTTAGTGACCACTGGTCCTACTGTGCCTGCCTCCTTATGTTGTCTTAAAGGGCAGTCAAGATTAGGTAACTTTTGTTCTCTTCCATACAGAAATGGCCTATCCTATCAGTATAAAGCACTGTGCCTTTAAAAAGACAGAAAATTGCAGTACTGGTAAGTAGTAATAGTAGTGGTAGCAATAGTGGATTTCAGTGGAAGTTGCTGTAGAAGAAGCTACTGAAGCAGTAGAAGAGAGAGGAGGAACAAAGAAGCAAGAAAAATTAAAAATAAAGAACAGAGTAGAAGAGAGCGAGAGGAAGAAAGGAAGAATAGAAGAGGCTGAATTGGGGGGGGCTGATTTCTGTATCACTTGAAATGGAAGAAGGTAAAAAAGTGTAACTGCAGATGCCTCTGGTATCACTTCCCTATTTCTCAGGGGATTTTTCATTCTAAGAGCTACTGTGAGCAGAACTATGTTTAACAGATAAATCTGTTCTGGAATTTTTATTTTTTATCTTTTAATTTCATGTTTTAAGAGTCTAAGCTGTATACCCATCCATTACTAGTTTCATGAATCTAACTTTCATGTCAATTACTGTTTCATTACTGCACCATGTAGAAGAGAATCTATGATTTCAAACTCACTACTTGCTGGTTCATGGTTAAATGTTATTTCTCTTCCACAAGGACTCAGCTAAATCTCTTGGTGACATCACAGCTCCTTGAGTGATGGTTGGTGCACTCTCTCATGAAGAGAAAACCTTAACCCCACCCCACCCCACCCCACCCCACCCCCCCCCCACCCCCGGAAAAAAAAAGAGCATCTATCATTTTGATATAAACAATTTAAATGTTCAGCCATTTTGATATAAACAATTTTGCATGTATATGTAGGTGGCTAATTTACATGGACACGGTACATCATGTTATGAGTTTTCATATATCAGGGACGGAGGTGAAGGACTTCACGGCTACAGTGTGATGATATCCAACCGAAGTTCTGTTTGCCATTTATCCGAAGGTTGAATAAAAAAATCCTTCAAATTTGCACTTGCTGTTGCTAAATGCATTCTAGCTAATTACCATTTCCCCATGTGAGTCTTTAGCTCAAAATGGAAGAGCATCTAGGTGTGCTCCTAGAAGATGGTGGTTCGAGCCAATCAAGACCATTGGTTTATCAGTAGGATATTATATAGTAGTTATCTTGAGGCAATGTAGCTTCTTCTTTTTTTTCTTTTTTGATGAAAATAGATTAACATTAACAAAGGGAAAGTAGTAGATCAAGGCAGATTAACATTGCAGCCCTCTCCCAAGTATAAGTCCTCACACATTTCGACTCAAGGGTAATAAATTAAACTTAGACTGTGGGTAATGTTGCAAATGAATAAATAAAACTAATTGAGTCTAATGGTGTTAGTAATTGGGGGTACGGCTGATAAATTGGGTAACTCAAGGATGGTGCTGAAAAATTTCATGTACAAAAAATATTTTATCATCTCATAATGATGTTAATCATATTTTAAAGAATTTACAAAATAAAAAGTTTATATTTTGATGCATTTTATAAAACATCATATTTCAATTCATAGTGATGCACTTAGAGAAAGTTGGATTATTTTAATGTTAAATCCTATTGATGGAATTAAGGTTATTAAACATATATTTTAAATGATTGAAGCCTAAATCCACATTAACCAAGCAATTTTACCAATAGATTCAAGTTCTAGACTCATTGCAACCAAACAGTTTTTCAAGTAGATTTAGTTCTCAGACTCAGACTAACCAAACAGTTTTTCCACTGCAAACCTGATTCTAGAGAACCATATTCTATTGAACCTAGATTGCAAATCAAAGCATGATTCTACAAAATCCAGCAACCAAACGCTTGGTAAAGTTACTGTAACATATCACGTTTTGTCCCACTTTTGATTTTGTGCTATAGCCTATAGGTAACCTTTAAAATCTGGAACACGTTCCTGTGAAAAGATTTGGATTGGCTACAGCTTTGATCTTTCAAATATAGTACCACATTAGTCTAAAATGAAATATCAGATGCAGTATTATTGAAGTAGCAGATACTGGTGAGACAAACAACTTCAAGATCAGTTGTAAATTTTACTTCCACTCAATAGAAGCAACTCTTCAAGACGTAAATCAAAATAATCAAAGACCATAGGCAGGGATTTTCTTCATCAGCAGATTAAAAGGAGAAGCTGAATGGAACTTACAATATTTCAGGAGGGGGGAAAGTTCAATTTTTTGTTTCAATCCAACAGAAAGAGCTTAAAATGTGACAAGCATCCATCAACAACCAAAACATATTCAGTCGATCATCCACGAAAGCAGTATGATTTATACTTTCCAAAAACAAGATCCAGCAATGAATCACAATCTCATAATAAAATATCGACAAAATATAAAAAATAATTCTGTTCTAACAAGTACCTTGCTTCTCCAATATCTTCATGAGAAAGGGTTGAGAAGGAACATCGAGATAATCTCCTTGATAGTCTCTGTGAATCGAAGCTCTTCTTCTAACCTTGACCCCCATGAAAGGCTCTTGATCTTCTGGAATGTTGTCCTGGGGAGGTTTAAACTGAACTCCATCCTCCTCTTTGGCTTCTGGGGTTTCTACGACGTCGTCATCAGGCTCAGGGATCTGGACATTAACTCTCCGCAACGATTTGAATTTATCCATTGCAAAAGCGTGTCGAAATTTTGCTCTTCAAAGGATAAAACCAGAAACCCGATTTGCTGTCGCCCTTCACTAAGCACGCTCTCGTTTTTTTTTTTTTTCCTTAAAAATATGAAAGAAAACGCGCCACCCCACAGCTCCCGACCGGTGACCGGTGCGGCGCGACCCTCTAGATTCCTTCCTTCCTCCAGACGGTATACAGCTCGCGCTTCTCTTCTTTTTTTTTCTTCCTTTTTTTGGGGCCGTCTTTGGCGTCAGATATTCAAACTCTAACCACTTGGTTGGCACTTTTGGTTTTCTGCCAAGTGAACCACCATTCAGGATTTTTTTTTTTTTGACAATGAGTTCATCCGGGCTAGCTTGCGCGCACTACTACTACATTTCAAAGCGCTTTTTATATAATTAATATAGGCGGGGCCCTGGCTCCTAAGGATTCGAACTTTGACCTCATATGTGGAAGCGTTGGGCTTTGCCAACTGAGCCACCCCTCGGGTTGCCATTCGAGATGCTCAGGTGAACGTGGATAAATGCTAGGCATTCACATGGAATCAGTCATACAGGACTCACACATGATGAACCTTTTTTAGAATAAAATTTGTTACCTACTCATGCAATATTACTATTTAAAATAAGTTATGAGAAGTGATGAGAAATAATATATATAGTTTTAGAAATTGTATTTAGTATAACCTTAAGTAAAATTAATTATAATATAGAACTTTATGTAATCAACCTTATTTAATTAGGAAAAATACATACTATTATTGTTTTTCTTGTAATATATACTATAAGTTTTTACTGTAAGTTATGTAATGTTACCTGGGAGACCCTCTATAGGTCTTTGTCTCATACATGTAATACCTTTTTCTTCCAATACTTATGCTCTTCTCATTTTATTATGGACTCTTACTCCAAAAAAAAAATCTTATTATGGACAAAAAAACAATAAAAAAATAAAGAGCTTACAATATATTCTATCGTCTTTTGTTACAATGTATATTTTATCTTGGTCAAAGAATTTCAAATATTACACCATTGGTAACCTATGATTGAACTAGAAATTCCAAATGTGAGAATGAAATTTGTTAGTTTGTCCACACAATCGTAAGTTCCACCTTCACTTTTAAATATTCACAAAATAACTTGTTCTTAATGAATTAATATCAAATTTTAACATAGATTCACTTAAATATCCTTCTCCATGTAATGTATGTTTTGTTTATCAATAAAATAAAGAAAGAAAAAAAAAATCTAACTTTTTATTATTCATATAGTGCATTTTCTGAGGGTGAATTTTCATGTACTGACATGCAAGCACGTGATACTAAAAATTGTTTTTTATTTTTTACATTTCTATTTTCAAGCTCTTTTTTTTTTTATCAATTATCGTTCTCCATTTTGCATATTTAAAGAAATTAATAGAAATATAATCTATTGTTTATCAATTGAAAAATGATTTAGTTATTTTTTTCACGATAAAAATAAGTTGTGTATGTCAAAATGAAAAAGAGCTTGAAAAATAATAAAAACATGGTAGGAAAATTAAGAACGTGTCATTGGGAGAGACAAAAATAAAAAACAATAGGGTTTTCATTAAAAAAAAAAAAACTGCATTAGGGCTACATCCATCCACATTCCAATGGCATTTGTTCTACCATCATGAAGAGTATAACGTTCCACTCTTTAGCTTACATATGATGCACGTAACTAGATTTTACCTCTCAACATGATCAACCTTGGAAGGTGGCAACTGACTTCTTATGGGGGAATTGACACAAGGCAAAAAGAAAATCGCTTGATTTACTGGACTTGGCTTTGTCAATTAAGAGATAATTGAGGTATAGGCTTTAAGTATTATGTCCTTAACAAAACTCCGCTGGCTAAGGCAATTTGCGCTAGCTTCAATAAGGCTATATATTGCCCTAATACTGATTTCCTCATGCCTCTCTAGAATCTAACCCCTCACGGCAATGGAGAAGAAATGTCAAAGGTCAAGAGGCTTTAAAATCAGTATTTGGACTACTATTAGATTTCGAGTGCCCCTAATTTTAAGATTGCTCATCCTCCCTTGAAGCGAAAAACCGAAGGTTGCCGTTGAGATTATAGAACCTCACTCCATAACTTGGGCTAGATAACTAATTGATTTTTTCTTCCACTAGTTTGATCAAAATATTATCTACCGAATTCAACTCTCTATTTGAAGGTTTGACTATCAAAGTATGGGGATTGTTTTATGTGAAAAGTATGCATGTCTTGAGCAAGTAGTGAAGGAGAAGAGAAAGAGCAAAGACAACAGCAAGTGGTCATCGATCCCAAACAAATTTAGCAATCTGTATGGAAGGTTGATGATGCTCTTCTAAAATGAAGAACTTGCTTTGGCATATCTGTGCAAAAGGCATAGCCACTACAATAGCTCTTTGACGAGTGCAAATTCAAGTCATTGATCAATGCCATCGGCTTGGTGAAAAGGAAACAAATGACCATATCTTCTTTCACTGCCACTACTCATTTGCTTAGTAGGTTTTGGTTTGAAGCTACCTTGCCTATTGTTGTACCTTAAGAGAATACTGCAGAAACACCTCTTTGGGTTTCTAGTTAGACCACCTTCTCTTCCCTTGGTAGGCAATTGCATAAGGAGGTGATTTTTTTGTGCTATTTGTGGATCTTGTGTAATGACAAAACCTTCGGTAAGCACAATCGGACAACCATTGGGTTATCCTAGCGATTGAACATAAATTTGATAAAGAGTGAGGGGAGAAGTACGTGCTTTTGGCTCCCCTAACGGTTGATCTAGTCTACCTTGCTTTGAAATGCCTCACCTCCTTTTCAACCTGATATTTCATCTAGTAGTTCAACACACTTATTTTGAAAGTTGACAAATGGGTAAGTGAGATCTAAGATTAGCTCCTTTAGTTAGATTTTCCTTACCTACTTAACAACTCTTATTTTTTTTTTTCCTTACCTACTTGTGAACTTTCAAAGTATTGGTTTATCCATTCTAAATAGTTGGCTGCCTCCAAATCCATTCAAATCATTTTAAGAAAAGTTAATTTTTTTGCATTTTTTTTTAAGTAAAATTTTATAGCAAAAACTAATTTAGGATGAAGATGAGAGATTGAAACTCACGCGCAAAAAATTTCAAAGTACATCATATAAAATCTAATATGTTGTAAAAATTTACATCTAAGATTTGGACTCGCATCGTGTGGTTGATCAAGAGTTCAAATTTCTTAAAGACTGATGCCTCTCCTCTGATTACTAAAAAAAAAAAAAAAATGCCTCTCCCCTCGACGCGAAGATGCCAATGTGTCGTGTGTATATGAGCCGTTCTTTGGAATGAATTTTTGTTTTATTAAAAAAAAACCTCAACAACCGGGGTTAAATGGAGGTGTAAATTGACTCAAATGCCTTGATAACCATGGAGACTTCCGCCAAGGAAAAAGAAAAAAGAAATATTTATTCGGAGATTTTGGAAAATAAAAAACCACAAACGACAATATCCTGATTCTGTACGATCGGGACTTGTCGAGTCTGTCTACCCTGCTTCCAGCGAAATTTCTCACTTAATTTACTAAAAAAAAATAAAAAAAAATTGAGTCACTTACGTTGCAATCTGATCTGATACTTCTTCCTCCAATGGAGTTTTTTCGTTTCGTTTCGGGAAATATTACAGGGGGACAAAATCAGAATAAATGGAGTTCTGATCTCTGGGACATTGGTTCGACGGCAGGGTAGGAGTGTGTATGACCGTGATTGTGAGTGGGCGTTCCGACCAATTTCCACTCTTTCAGCATCTGCCTCGTGCTGCTGCAGCTACCTTGCTCTTACAAGTCCTCTCAATAATCGCTCTCAATAATCGATATTTCATACGCCCTTACCTCTGCACCATCCGAAAGAAGAAGAAGAGGTGGAGGTGGAAGTGGAGGCGGAGGTGGCTTGAAGAGCTGTGGAACTCGTCGAAGCAGGAAATGGAATCATATAGAAACGCAAGGCTGGTGGTACTCGATTGGACTACTCGTCCCTTCTGAATACATGCTTTGCGAGCTCCGATTGGCAGTGTCTTATACTAATAAGCTGATGTGATGAGAGGGAATTTCATTAGCCGGAGGGTTCTGCAGAGATTCCGCCAGCTTGCGATCTACTCCGCTGGATCCGTCAAGATCAAACTGCTTCTCTGTTGCTGTATCGCTTTCACTTTCATCCTTTTTGCTGGTCGAACCGCGTCCTACGGGGCATGGACCCGGCACCAAGATTCTCTTCGACACATCTCTACTTCCAGGTTCGCAAACAATTGCAATTCAGCTCTATTCGTTGCTATTCTGTCCAGGTTTTTTTGTTCTGTTGTGAAGTTATTGAAACTATTGGTTCTTATTACGGAATATTTATGTCTGCGACTCTGCGCGGTGTAATTTTTTTTCTTTTCTTTTTCATCCCTTTATCGAAAGAATAGTCGAGGATCTGGTAGTTAATTACATAAATTTTATCAATGAGCCCCAGGTCTTGGATCTGGCGAATTTCTTGGTGTTCAAGGTTTATGAGTATGTTATTTGTTACTCCGTCTTTCCTTTTGGGGCTTCTTTGAAAGCTATACTTAATGCTGTCTTTAGATGCAATTCTTACGCTCATACAATTGCTTCAATTTCTTAACTTGTTAATCTCTTATAGACTGAATTGTATTCTTAACCTTTTCTTCTTGTCCTTTTTCTTTTATGGTTCGGAACTGGCTAATTTGTAGTCTCCTTTTAATGTGAGAGTGGAGTAGGGCTTTGGTTTGCAGCAGGAAGTTAAAAATTGGCTTACTTTTTGAACTTAAGTCTGATGTGGTAGCTGGTTTTCACAGACTTAAGAAAAGCTAGGTCATATACGGGAGGTCGAAAATGCTGTTCAATCAACTTTTAGTCTGGTTGCAAGATGACCTGTTTCTAAAGAAGTTTGTTGATCAGATTGGTGGAGTAGATGAGGACTCCAGATTTCTTTCAGATGCAAATTTCTATGTAGAGCTGTTTTAGTCCTCTGTATGTGGCAACAGAATTGATGTTTAAGAAAGTTTAGCAATTTCATTCATTAAATTTGAAGTAAATCTAATTAGTTGAGCAAAAATAGGTTATGAAGAAATTTATACCTTACTATTTTTAGGTGATTCTAAGGATTACAGGCTGATTAGTGGTTGCATTGGGTTGTAATTGTAACTGCCCACTGTCCTAATAGCACCTCTTTTATTTCTCACTACTTCATCCCAATTTTTGGTCTTTTGGTTGTCCTATTATATTTTTATCTCCTCCTTTCATGATAAAAAATTTCATGGGTTACTGGTCTTTGCCATACATATACTTGTCTTTGGTTTACATAAACCATTGTAGTTTACCTTCTTGCTTTTCATTTCTTTATTTCTTTGTCTTTACCATAATTCAAATCTTTACTTTGGCATCTGGCTTGTGTCTTGTTCTCCTACATAACATTCTATAAAATTGGGCTTTTCTTATATCTGTCTTGTAGTATTTTGCAACGTTGGAACTTGGAACATACGGATATCACTTCAGAAATCAATGCCATATTTACCTTCCCTAATTTGACAGTTTTCTTCACAGTATGTTTGAAGGTTGCTAACTAGCTTGTTATCAAATTTAGCTACCAGGCATTATTATGTAATTATATTACTTGCTGACACAGAAAATACCTATCAAGAGCAGTCAGAGATCCAAATTGTACAGATTTGGACTCATCAGTTCTTTATTCCATTCCTTACATGCTCTGGAGCTACATATCCTACCTCACAGGCTCCTTGTATGTAAGATGTACCCATCCCTAATAGGCTAATCCTGTTTTATGGTCCCTTGAAGAAAATGTCATTCCCTATTGAGGCCATATTATTCCAGGTAGTATGTATATGAATGTTACAGAAACCACTGCTTGATTTTAGCGGGAAAAGAGATGATCTTTAGTATATATCCTTCTGTTTTATGCGTATTATCATGCTTACAAACTTCATATTATTTTTTCTATGCAGGAAAGGTTACACTCTTTTAATTAACACATGGAAGAGATATGATCTTCTAAAACAGTCTATTTCCCACTATGCATTATGCGCAGGGCTTGAATCAATACATATTGTATGGAGTGAACCTGATCCTCCCTCAGATTCTCTTCGTGAGTTTTTGGGGCATACTATCAAGTCAAACTCAAGGGATGGAAAAGACATTGAACTGAGGTTTGACATAAACAAGGAGGACAGTCTAAATAATCGATTCAAGGAAATTACAGATTTGAAGACAGATGCCATCTTTTCAATTGATGACGATGTTATATTTCCCTGCACTTCAGTAGAGCTTGCTTTCAGTGTATGGCAGAGTGCTCCTGATACCATGGTGGGATTTGTACCTCGTAGTCACTGGGTGAATAAATTGGTATGCTTTTCCTAAATGTTTCTTCTTTAATTTTTTCCTTTTGAGTGTATCAGAATGATTTGTGTACCTTTGTTTTCCTTTATTGGATAAACTTGATTTCTTTAGCTTTTCTCAAATCTGAACTTCTACATTAAAATGTTGTTTGTGATGCTATTATTGGTTCATGGATAAGATGTAACTGAAAAGTTTCTGGTTTTTACTAATATAGAGCGTCTCGGTGCGTGAGGCTTCCGCTACTGCAGGGTCTGGGTGGCAAGTGTATGCAGCTTTACCCAGGGGGCTGTTTGCAGGTCTTGAACAATGGTGCAACCTAACCATTGCACCAAGGCTCACCTACTGAGAACTCTTACCAATATGCATAAGTGATTTGAGTACCTTAACTTGTGTGAGGAGAGACGCGTCTAGGGTCTTGGGTGATTGACATATTCCTTTAAATCTCAAAAGAACATTATTTAGGATCATAATATGACTACCTAACATGTATGGTGCAAAGTGTTGGGCTGTTAAGAAGCATCATATAGATAAATTTAGTGTAGCAAAAATGAAGATGCTAAGATGGATGATTGGCAAAACTAGAAGGATACAATAAGGAATAATGATACTGGAGTAGGTTTGGGAGTAGCTCTGGTAAATGATAAGCTACATTAAAGTCAATTAAGGTGGTACCACCACGTTCAAAGGAGGCCTTTAAATGCCCTTGAACGGAGAAGTAATTTCATCCGGATTGAAGGATCTAGAAGAGTTTGGGGGCAAACCTAAGATAACCTTAGGGGATTTGGTGAGAAAGGGTATGCATGATTTAGACTTTGTATCTAGTATGGCCTCAAATAGAGCTGATTGGAAGGCAAGGTCCATGTAGCTGACCCAGTTAGTTGGGGTAAGGCTTATTGTTATTGTTGTATTAAGTGATCTCAGAGTCCAGCAGCTTTTGTTTACTATTTGCTATTAATTTTAATATTATGGGTTTGGCATCCGTTATCTCAAATACTCTCTTTCTTAATCATCTATCTTCTGGACATTCAGATTTGAGGGTACCTTGTGAGTCACCAGGTGGATAACTCTTGGAAAGTGATGGGTGCGGAGTTTGTCACCAAAACTAGAGAACTTGAGCGGTTTTCCATATCCAAATGTATTATCAGCAGGAGAATTATTTCTGATGGGATTTTCCTTATTAATGGCTGGTATTGGGCATTAATTGTACAATTAGAACAGGAGAAGTGGATCATAATCCTATGGATTGTATAAGTGTATTATTTTGATTTGGAGTTAATAGGTTTTTCAAGTTTGATTCTCTTGTTGGTGTTGGATCTTCTAGTGATATTCACAATTATCTTTTTGGTACTTGTTTCCATAGTACCTCCTTTTGATAATCCTTTGTGAATTGCAAATCAAAAAGTTGTAACCGTAAAATATGAATCCCAGAACTTGCTATTTTATCTATGAGGGCTACTGTTTTGCTCTCAACCGTTGAGATGTGGCCACTCAAAAACAAACGCAGTTTTGTTGCACTTCATCTCGGAATTTTGAGTAATCTAAAATTTTTCCCTGAACCGGTCTTCCAATGCCTGCTGGTGAGTGACTTTCGTTGTAAAGCTGCCTCTGGTCTGTCTGCTTCAATCTTTGGTCATCACATGGTTCAGCAAATATTTGAATTTGTGTTTTGCTTTCCCTCCTATAGCTTGAACAATTTCTGTTTGAAAGCCTATTCGTTCTTTTGAAATTCTTATTCAATTTTAAGCTAGATTTGAGTGGATTAGCTTTCTTGAACTGAAACTTCTGTGGTATAACTATGGTCTCAGTACAGCATAGTGGGTTCGAACCTCCGTCCCTCCACACCTTCCCCCCTCTCCCCTGGGCCTGTGGCCCCCCAGTCGTATAACTAGTTTGATGATGACCAAAAAAGAAAACCTATGGTCTCAGTAGAAATTTATAAGCTAAATATAATATCTCTTATGCAGTTGTGCAGATCGACCCTACTAAACTTGATCCCAAAACTTATTACCAGCTCTGCATATCCATGTCCTTCCCCACTGCATTTTTTGCTATCTAATTTTAGTTTCTTTGCTTGGTAAGGAGCATGTCTGTTGTTAGATCAAAGAATCTTTCCTTTGTTCACTATTTTGATGCCAATTCATAGTGGTCATTCTAGTCTTATTATTGACAGTTTTGACATTTGCTGTGTGCATTGCAATTATTCTCTTACTGTGTTCTGTCTCATGGTTCCCACTATTCAGTTCTGTAATCATCACTGATCATTTAACTGTCTTGCGAAAATTCCTAATCCATGTCAATATGTGTCTTTCACTAAGTATTCAGAAAAAAGTTTCCTGCCGCTTCATCCACTTTGCTTTAATTCTTTTCTCATCGTTATCTTAATTGCTCCCAACATTTTGGTGATTGAGGCAAAATAGAGAGTACTAAGGAAAAAGTCAAAGAAAAGGGATGAAAATAGTTGCTTTGTGGTATCCTGGCTTTCAATTGTAACCGCATTTTGATTATAAAGATAGTTCTGTATTTTATCTTGGTTGTCAATAATAGCCTTTCTCTGACCAGTCAAAACTGGATGCTGTATTGGCCAAAACAAGAACCAACTCCTTTTGCTTTTGTCTGAAATCACACGGATGTCTTTCTGAAAAACGGCCATTTTTTGACAGCCACCACATGATTTGCCATCATTGA
Source organism: Hakea prostrata (assembly GCF_041222555.1). Taxonomy (NCBI): domain Eukaryota; kingdom Viridiplantae; phylum Streptophyta; class Magnoliopsida; order Proteales; family Proteaceae; genus Hakea; species Hakea prostrata. Next base: position 14,643,433 of record NC_142600.1, on the reverse strand, counting down.
ATTCGCTAGGTAAAAATCAATGAATATGGTGCAGATGTTATGGGGTAGGTAGGATGAATCCTAGGTCTAGGTTAAACACCTCCCAGACAGGATCTCAAGCAAACCCAAACCCAGAAAATTTCAACAGAAGTTAACCTTCTCAGAGGAATGTCAAACTCTGACAATCAGTCACAAATAATATTTTAGTGTCCTTCAGAAGATGTTAATTATACAGTGGTCAGATTGGAAGTGGTTGGAAGAAATACAAATCTGAAATTGAATTCTAGCAATTAGGAGATTCCAAATAAAATGAAATCAGAGAGTCAGATCAACCTAATATTCATAGTGAGTCCCACTGTAGGCTGGGTTATGTAATCCCCAAACTGGGTGCCATGTTAATGTCTAGATTCAAATTAATTTAGGGAACTTCAGGACAGAGACAGAAATATAGGTAGAAACATGGGATTTCTAGTTATAGATCAGATCGGAAATTCTGACCCACTGAACCCCCCTGGTTGAAGGCCTCTTTATAGTAGGCCTTGAATATAGCCCAATTTTTCAACCAGATCTGATGGTCACAGCTGAACATTTGAGAACTTAATTTAGACTGAAAATTACCCTAAAAGCAGAGCATCCGCAGGTTAGAAAATTAAAGTTTCTCTGTTAGAAATTAGTATCAATAGGATTATGAATAGATGTTGAAAGGAGCGCACATATAAACTTAATTCATTCTTTTCTTTTTAATTGCACAATTACATGGTATAAACAAAAGGAACCAAAATCCTCCTATTCTAACTCTAAAGTTAAAGCAGAACTTGGACTTGTAGACTTGGAAACAAAATCTTAACTATTACTCTACCAAGACTGGATCAAATATCATACAGAACTTATGCAATATCCCAAACTCCTGTGGACCTGATTACAGAGAGACCGTAATTAATTAGCCTATAAGGTCGAGAATGCAAACTGGACCTGGATCATATCCGTCTGGATAACCGAATGGTTTTTGGGTTGGTCCATGGTTGTGCCACATCAACCATCTCCTCGCTGGTCTTGACAATTAGCATGAAATCATTGACAAACAATATACACAATTGGGAACTCCTCTTTTGCATGCCTCTTGAATCATTAAAATGACAAGTGTCAATGATGACCTCTTTTTTTCTTTGTAATAATCCATTCTAATAGGAATAGTAATATTCTCCTTCCCATTCTACAAACCCCCTCCCCCCCCCCCCCCCCCCAAAAAAAAAAAAAAAAAAAAAAAAAAAAGAAGGAAAATAATAATAGTTACACATCTGTTGCAATGCCAATCATTACCAAAGATGTACCCTTTGACCTCCTACTATCATGCACGTCTCTGTAGTCAACAGAGACATTGAGAAGGTCTTTATTCTATAAATATCTTCTTTAATTGATTGTAAGTAAATAACTTTAATAGTTGATCTCCCCAACACAATTCCGGCTGATTTTGTCATATAGTTATAAATCACAACCCAGTCCATGCTCAATCACTATTACCTCATGTTTCATACTATGGCCTGTAAATTGGATACCATAATGTTTTGCAACATTGTTTGAGGCAGAAGCACCAGACTTTCTATTGTTTGTAATCTTGTTGAATATTTTTGGTGAAGTAGCTAATTATTGATTCAGTCAAAGTGTTACTCTTATAGATTTCTAATGTGATTGTCTTGTCTTACATATGGACATAACGTGACGCATATTTGGCACAATTTTGTGTCTCCTATACTACTGTTCAATAGATTTTTGTCTGTTGCAAAACTTTTCTAGTCTTAGTTTTGGTTTCCTACTTTTGTTTTCTTTTCGAAATTTGTCTTGGTTTGCTATGTATGTTGACATGCCTACCATATGGATATACGTATGTGTTGCCCTTGGTTTGTCATACCACTGAGTCACTGACTACCTTTAACCTGTAGAACATTTTGTCCCATCATGTCATCATCTTTCATGGAGACTTGGAATGTTTCTTGTGTTCAGCTATACATTGGTTAAGCTCATCCATGAAACATATACAGCCCTGTGGTCGAATTTTTTTCTTTTTGGGTGGGGAGTGCTTGTGTGCAATGTCCAATTATCTGCTCTGCTGACTTATGGTCTTGTCATGATTAGATTGTGGCATTGTCTTTACACTTGTGATTGTTCATCTTTTTGCTCACAGAAGGGAAGTATGGACTATTATACTTATGGGGGTTGGTGGTCTGTTTGGTGGATGGGTACATACAGTATGGTGCTTTCGAAAGCTGCCTTTTTCCACAATAAGTATCTTTTCTTGTATACAAACCAGATGCCGGCATCAATTCGTGATTATGTAGCCAAAAACAGGTGCTGCTTCAACATGAAATTTTAGCTTATTGATTTGTCTTCTGATATTAGTCAATTATTCTCCTCCTATTTTCCCACTAGATGCATACATTTACACTTTTATTTTTTCAATTCCATATGGCAGGAATTGCGAGGACATTGCAATGTCTTTCCTTGTCGCAAACGCAACCGGTTGTCCCCCCATATGGGTGAAAGGTAAATGGCATAGACTTCTTTTGTCTCTTGGTGATTGCCTTCTTGCTTTGTTGAGCCATTTTATCTCCATACAAGGCTATAATGAAGTGCTTTCGAAGTTCCTGTGGTGTTGAACATAAACTATGCTGTATACCTATGTCACAGTATTGCTCAGAGCAGACATGCAGGTGTCATGATTCACCAGTATGTTCTTGAATGGGTAGATCTTCTATGCTGGAAAGTTCTGGAAACTGAAGCTATGAGTTTCCTAAATTCCCTCCTCAATGAACTTTCTTCTTTCACCAGACAAACCTATGTGTTCTAAGGCAAAGCTAGATTCTGGTGTTTAATTGCCAATGCATTCCCTCCCTTTGTGTTAATCTTTATGAGAGATCTAATTCAGAGTCACCAGTCTGAATATTCACTGAAGGATATGGTGAACTGGATAAGTCAATAATCAAGTGGTCAGCTGCTTTGGTTGTCCAAGGCTATGCAGTTTTTAGAAAAGTTGCCCTATCCTGGATTTCTAGCTTCTAAGTTTATTGCCTTTAACTAATGGTCATGATCGACCTTACTCATATCCACTACGTTCATTTCGAAGTATGCATTATCTGGGTCTTTTTCTTTCAGCCACTACTAAGGATGGGGAGCTGATTGAATAAATACAAACTAAACACTCCGCACTAAGATATTATTTTCTTTGATATTTTTCGTCACAAACTGATCTAGACTTTGATTTTAGGACTTACTTTGTCTGAACTAGTATTTTCTGAACCTTGAAAATCATCATTCTTGTTCTCTGGTGAATTACTTCTGATGCCTTTAATTTTGAACCTTAAACAGTAAGCTGCAAAAAACCTTAATCCTGCACATTATACTAAGAAATGTATTTGTTGAAATCTGACCCTTTTGAGCCCTACCCTGTACACAAGGGGAAGACATTACTGTAAGTTACAAAATTAGCCGGAAGCGAATGTCGTGATAAATTGTGAGACAGTGAGGAGAAGATGTTGCTGAAGGCACAAGGGAGAGAGAGAAACAAATAGAATTAAGAGAGACAAACTGATCACTAATAACTCAGCAGTGGAGTGGCTGAGAGAGAGAGAGAGAGAGAGTTAGAGATAGAATAGGAAAGATGAAAGTGGCATTTTACTGCCACATTTAGTGTCCAATGTAGCCTGTTCACTGGGTTAAATACCTGTTGGTATCTTTGTTGAAAGTTTACACAGGATAGCGGATGTCGTTTTGATCATGGTGGGAGATCTCGCGAGATCTCGCCGAGATCTCGCGAGATATCTCGGTTTTTTCATAAACCGAGACGAGATCAAGGGCGAGATCTGCGAGATGGGATATCTCGCTCGAGATCTCGCCATATCTCGCCATATCTCGCCATATCTCGCCATATCTCGCCTATCTCGCCCCAATCTCGCCTATCTCCCCAAATCTCGCCATATCTCGCTGGACTCTCTTTTTACCAATTTTTGTAGATTTCGCCAGTTTCCTTGCACTACTCTTGCCTCTACAACATCAAAGAAGCTCAATCATCCTCTACTTGTCTTATGACTTTGCGTTTGACTTTATAAACTTCCGGTTGTATCTTTATCATTCTTTCTCGAAGTTAGATTGTAATACTCTTGATGTTATCTTGTGACATTGGTTATTTTGTATTTGATACCTGATTTTCATTTATATGCCTTGGTTTTTTCTGTTTATACCTTGCTTCTCTAATCCTATAGCATTTGGTTTATTTTTGTTATTCTTGCTTCTCTAATCATAGAGCATTTCGGTTTCACTTGGGTGACTTGAAATCTCTTGGGCTGTTTTCTCACAAATCCGGCCACTGTGTGTTCAGGCATCAAATAGGCTAAATCCGTTTTAGCCTCGGGACCCTGCCCACCGGTGGGTCCGGTTGCGCCATGGCATATCTCGCCGGTCTCGCCGAGATGGTCGAGATCTCGGTTTTTCATGGTAGCGATCTCCCACCATGGTTTTGATGTTTTATTTTGATCCTCAAGTTGGCCCCAGGTGTCGAACTGACTGTATCTCAACTCTCAAGTATTCTTTTTCTTTTGGTGTGTGTGTAAAATCGGGGTTTAAACAAGGCGTATCTTCTGCTTCCTTGTAGGTAAGATATATGAGATTGGTTCAACCGGAATCAGTAGTTTGGGTGGTCATAATGAGCGAAGAACCCAATGTGTCAACAAGTTCGTCGCAGATTATGGACGCATGCCATTGATATCCACATCAGTGAAGGCTGTGGATAGCCGCAGCAACTTGTTTTGGTGATGTTGGATTTCTTGACCAATACATATATAGATATTTTCTTTTCCACGATTTTGGTTGAGTTTTCCATTCTTATTATTTGTAACATGTATCATATCTTTGTAATTTTCATCATCAGATATTATTTCATACTAAATGGAGGTTAACTGAGTAGTCAACCTAAGGTATTAAACTTCATTACTACTGCCTCTGGAACAGTAGATTTTCTATTGGAGATTCCTTTCATGGGAGGTACAAATGTTTTGATGTAAAGTGAAATTAATATTTTTTTTCAAATTAATTTAGGTATTTGGTTGCTAGGATGAGGATTCTAAGAAGTTCTTTGTGCCTTCTCATCCATGTGAAAGCTCTACCTGAAACCAGAGTGTTTGACTTTTCCTTTGCACTGTAAAAACTTGATCCACCCTTGTCCATCTTACTTCAAGTAAGCAGGTCCTTCAACAAAAATGCCCACAAGGCATTTTAACTTTATTTAAGTTCTTAAATGGAAATTCTACTCAAAATAAAAATGCTTAAATGGAAAGAGTGATGGTGGGAGAGAAAGTCCATTTTTTATAGAAACCCTGAAGAATTTCACGGATTCTTGTAAAAAATCAATCCTAAAATTTCACTCAGAAAAGCAAATATGGTGGAAGAGGAACTCTAGTTCGCCTTAATCCATGAAAAAACCTCTCTTTTCTTGCTGAGAATAACCCTAGCTGAATACCACACCGAAATGTTAGAAACTTTTGTAGTCGTCTGTAAAACGATTTTTTGTAAAATGAGTTTTTTTATTATCCGGGATTTCAGAAATGGGTGGGTATGGGTTGATCGGTTTTCACTAAAAAGATATTTACACTTTAAACTTACTATTTCAATCTCAACCATTTGATTTAGTATTTTTCAGGAGTCATTATGTGGTGCTGCATTTGTTAAACAGCCACCTGTGTTCTGAATGCTCTATTATTTGCCATTTCAAGTACTCATACGAGTGGTAGGTTATGAGTTTTAGTTTCGGAGAAAAAATTATTTCTCAATTACAAGAAGATTTATAATATTTTATTTTATTTATTATTATTATTTTTTGGTACTGGTGCTTTTTTAATACTGGAAATGAAATATCGCCGGATAGGTGCGAATCCAAGACCTCCCTAATGGAGTTTGGGCTTTTAACAGCTTTACTAACCCACCATTGACAAGATTCATAATATATTATGAGTGATGAACTTTGTTACTCCTCTGGAGACCTTAAATTTGAAAGATGTAGGTAAACTCAAAATTTGACAGTTGGAGATTTTTAAATTAATGAAATAGTATTTTCTTCCTATGTCGAGAGTTGTAAGTGTATTTATGTCTGAGGATTTGAAACCCTTTCAAATTCTCATCTTCTTGCTCTGTTTATGAAATAAGAGAAAGAAATCAAATATTGTTTTCTCAACTTTCATTCACCTTGGAACTCAATTTCCAAATTTATTTCAATTATTTTATTATTATTATTATTATTATTATTTTCAAATAAGTAATTTTTTATATAGAGGAATTTTTTGTTGATGACTTTGAAAATATTTAAACTCTTAACCTTATACTATGAAGGATTAATCTTTCTACCCACAAAAAAATGAAAAATAAAAGGGCAAGGGTTAATCTTTACCTTCTGGGATTGTCCGAAAACTTGACTATTTAGACAAGTGATTGTTTGTGAGGGCATACATGTGTTTTTTGTCTCTAGCTTTTTTTTTTCTTCTAATAATCATATGATTGAATGTAGTAGTTTATAATTATATGATTTTTTTTTGAATAAAATTTTATAATTATATATATTGCACATCACATGTCAAATTTTTTTTTTGGGCCATAGTCAACAAGAGCACATGTCAATTTATTCATTAAAAAATCAATCACATGGGTAATTTGTATTAATTTCACTTTGTTTTTGATAGCATGTTTAGTCATCCAACATGCAAAATTTTAATTTAGATTTAGATTAAAATTTTATGAAAATGGATAAGAAAATCGAAATTATATTCTCCTAAATATCGATATACGATTTAATAATTGTAAATATAAAGAAGGAAAGATCATAACCCTTGAATCCCAAAAACACTATATGTTACAATCCAAAAACCAGCGGATGGCAAACAAAAATTGAAATTAGAAAAAACCGTTTCGTTGCGCTTGGCAACACGTGGCACTGCTCCGATCTATCCTGATATAAATAAAGGTTCATTTGAAAAGTTTGGAAGCCTTGCGCCTGAAATTTTGAAGCCACGTTCTTATTTCTCTTAATTTCTGTGCTTGAAACTCGACGCTTCGCATCCACCATGTTCTCTGTGAAGTAGAGTAGACTCGATTTCTTTCTTGCAAAATATTTCTTGATAGCGATTCATCCTTGTCATTGCTACTTATTGCAGCGTTCTCTGATGCTGAGACAAGCAAGCTATCAATTAAGGTGTGAATGTAGTTTTGAATCTTGGAACACCAGTGGATCTGGACATGACGCAGTTGACTTGCTGCATCTCGGGAAGAGCTCCATTATGATCTATTTTTCAATTTTTGAGGCGCTTCTCTCAACCCTGGAATCATGGCATGTGGTATTTTTCTAGGAGCTCCAATTGCAGGATCGAGTGCCATGTATTCCTCTCTGGTTTCATCATTCTTTTCCTTTTCAAAAAAGATCACTGTTCTTCAGTTACACGCTTTCCGCTCTCAGTTTGCTTTACTTTACGTACACTGTGGAAGTTTAAAGATTTCAACACGTCTTTGGCATGACTTCAAAATTATCTTCCCACTTGCAGTAGTGGAGTGGAAAACCCTAAGTTATAATTAAAAAGAAGGTTTCCATCCTTACCAAGTGCTCCCCACCTGTTCTTCCCTCATTGAAATAGCCAAATAGGCCACTTGAACTGGTATTTAAGGATTTCAGATTGAGGACAACAGAAGATCCAACGGAATCGAGCAATCCTCCCGGTTTTTCTGGTTAGTGCTATTGTGTAATTTTTCACAAAGTTTTCTTTCTAGAATTGAGTTTCATCACTTTAGTGGTGTAATTTTTCTTTCACGTCAATATTTCTTGTTTTCTTTTGCGGGCATATTGATATTCTGTGAAGAAGTCTCAATACGTTCTGTTCATGGCTTCTTTGCTTTGTTGTTGCGATTGCCATGATTAAATGAGTAGGGATTGAAACCCTGAGGATCTAAAGGCACCTTTTGGTGCTGAGTGCTAGCTAATGTATAGTGCTAGTTTATCGGATTCAAACACTTCCCCATTCCCCGCTTCTTATGTATAGGAGTTTACGGTTGTTCTTCTTGAACCGAAGGCAGGGGTTTAAGAATGGAGGAAGACTTTAGCCTTCAAGCGATGCATAGTGTAAGTCTATTTTGTTTCCAAATGGAAGTTTTCCTATTGCTCTAGAGATGGTTGGACTTCACAGGGACTAGAAGCACTGAACAGCCTGAATGTCTTAGTTGTCTCTTGGTACGTTTATGGAACAGCCTATTCTTCGTTATTACAACTATATTTCCTGCATCGTGCCACTTAGGGACCTTGCAACTTCTTTGTTGTTTAATCAATGTTGTCACATAACATGATTTGGGCAAAGATTTGTTTGGATATTAAGGCTTTCTTCGTTATTACAACTATATTTCCTGCATCGTGCCACTTAGGGACCTTGCAACTTGTTTTTTGTTTAATCAATGTTGTCACATAACATGACTTGGGCAAAGATTTGTTTGGATATTAAGGCTTTGATTTCTTACACATTCCTGGGATTTTGATGGTTAAAAACTTCCTCATTATTTCAGACTGTCTTCAAGTAGATATCATTTTCTTCCATGGGGTTTCAGGTGCTACTGCATTATATGTTGTAATTTCAAGCATTTGGACATTTCATTCAGGCTTGAGAGGGTAACTATTTAATCTACTTTCTTTCTTCTAGCATTTTTAAGCATTCTGATGGGCATTGACTTTGTCTTGCATCTTAAAATTTGTCATTTAATGCAGGTGCAGGTCATGATGTCTGATCTCAAATTTGATTCAATTTGCCAGGAATACAATGGATCTGAATTTGAATCTGTAGATGAAAAAGTTACAGTTGTAAAGAGAGAAAATATAGTGTACAAGATCCTTGATGGTCTTCTTAAGCCTGGACGCAATTCATTTATCAATGTTGCCACAAATGTCGTTCAAAGAGCTACTAAGAGGTGCAACTTGTTAATATTCTGATGCTTCTCAAACTCTATGCTGAATGTCGGCATCAAATACGTGACTAATTATCCTATACATGCCTCTTCACCTTGGGCGGGGGAAGAGACCACCCTGAATAGGATTCCTTCAACCTATATTTGCTTATTTGGGTGACTTTGTCATTGGAGTTAGTTACTGTAACATTATTCCTGTTACATTTTTACATTTCTTTTTTTATATTTTTTAAGGGAAAAGAATTGCCGTGGCACCAGAGTACTATTTCCTCTTGCATGGGTTCTTTGTTATTTCTCTCTCCTGCTCCTGCTCCTGCTCCTGTGGCTCCATGCCTCCATGAAAGTGATGCCTTCTCAGCACTGTCCACACTACCCACCCCCTCCACCCCCAAAAAAGAAAAAAAGAAGAGCATCGGCACCTTGGTTTCCTTTCTTTAATTATTCATCCTATATGCTCAAGGCAAATTATTACTACTCTGTATTCTGTTGCATTATCTACAACATCTTTTGAAATTTCAGTAACTTCTTTGGTTTATGGTTATATTAATTATGCATGTATTTCCTGGATTTTCAAATTCCTGCTAGGACTCCTCTTCCATTGATTTTGTTAAAAGAGTAGTTTATTCTGTCAGATCTTGTTTGTCTTTTTGGTTTTTATGTAAATTTTCTTTTTCATTGATTCAGATCATTCTTTGCATTTCTTATCTTTACCCAAAGCTGTTTGTAGGCCTCTTGGGTCATGAAATGATTGTCTGAATTTTATTTTGGAAGATACCATCTGGACAACCTGAAACTTCAATGAGATTTTTATGAAAAATTATCAGTTGTCATTCACTTTTTCACCTGACTTGGTTTCTAAACCCATTTGTTTATATCAATTTCACAGAGGAAATCCATCAGCAGTTGGTGCTGATCTCATTATTCAGGTTGATGATGATAAGCGGGAACATGACTTTGGAAGAAAATCTGGTCCACTTCTGTCTGGAATAGCTTACTGTGTTTGCTCGTGCTGCATGATATTGCTTAACAAAATTGTCCTATCAAGTTATGACTTCAATGCGGGAATATCATTGATGTTATACCAGGTGTTCTTGGCATGTCGTCCATGATTCAACTTGTCTCTAATGGGAAAATTAATGCAAATGGTTTCTTTTCTCCCTTTTTGGTTAAATAAAATTATCCAGAGGGAATGAGTTTTTTTGGCTGGATGCCTGTAATTGTGGCTCCTAGTCTCGTAGTCATTCTAATGAATAATGCCAACAACGTATTTCATTTTAATGTTCTTTAAATATGAAGTTAAACTTACATTTATGAAGTTCTGCAATTTTGTTTTTGATTCCACTGAATAAGTGAGTGTGCCAGATTTAGGAGCTAAGAAAACCCAACATTTTCTTGCCCCACTAGGAGTCTTCCATCTTCCTATGCACGTATGCGCGCACATATTTTCTTTGATGATTTAATATGACCCTTTTTTTGCTTGCTTTATTTTCTGCAGAATATGGTCAGCGTTGTGGTGGTTGTTACATTGGTCATCTTTGGAGCAGTCTCAACAGAAAAGCTCACCTGGAAGCTTGTCAGAGTTTGGATCCCTGTCAACATAATATTTGTGTGTATGCTGGTGACTGGCATGTATAGGTATGATATGTGACTGATCTACTGCTCTTTGTTGCTCTTTAGAGTAAGAGTTAACTTGTCTAACCTTTAAACTTTGGATGAATGTCAATCCCGTATATTCTTATATTCTTCTTCACATTGTTTTATTTATTTTTAATTAATTATTTCCTGCAGTTTGAAATACATAAACATTGCAATGGTGACTATCCTGAAGAACGTGACAAATATATTAACAGCAGCCGGGGAATTATATATTTTCCAGAAGCGTCAGAATCAGAAAGTGTGGGCTGCCATATTTTTGATGGTATGTCAACTTTTTCCTTGTATATTTTGTATGTGTGTTTCAATGAACTTTTTTAAGTTATTGGTGTTGAGTTTGTTATTAAATTATCTGTTTGTTTATGGTTATTCTTTTATAGCAATTGAAATCTCATTTTAGCATAAAGCAGAATTATGCTTATTTGAAGCTAAGAAGATGATTCTTCTGATATTATGCCTAATGCACTGGTGCTCCCCAGTTGTTAACGCCAAACAAAAGTATATGATCATCCCCCTGCAGAGGCGGGAAGGTAACAAGAAATTAAAAAGAAAAGCAGAGAACATATTTATTGAGAATTTGTGTTTTAGGATTAGAAATTCTTTGCTAACAAAAGTACATGTCTACATGAGGTGGTGGCGTAGAGTGTCTGAAAATGTGTGCACTGCCATGTTTTTCATATGTCATACTTGTTACCTTGTGTCTGTGTGTTTTAATGAACTTTTTAAATTTATGCTTAAGTTTGTCACTAAATTATCTACTGTTGGTGATTATTCTTTGCTAGCAGTTGAAATATCAACTTTTTTTTCCTTTCTTATTTGAGGCTAAGAAGAGAATGCCTCTGAGATTGTGTCTAATACACTGGTATTTCCAAATGTTAGAAACAAAGCACAGTTAAATGATCATCCACTTGTGGTGGCGGGAAATTAACAGGAAAAAGAAAAGGAAATAGCTGATTAGCACGTATTTATTAAGAGTTCACATTTTAGTACAATAAGTTCGTGGCCCACAAAAGCACATGTCTACATGAGGAAGTTCGGGTGACTGAATTTTTTTTTTTTGGGGGGGGGGTGGGGTTGTTGTGTGCCCATTTTTGGTCTTTGTTTTTTGTATTTAGTCCTGTTTTCCATCCCCCCCCCCTCCAAAAAAAAAAATAAATAATTAAAGAATCCTTCTGGAGGGTTGTGTGATTGTCATATTGCTTTAGAGTGTAAAGTAGAGTTTAATATGACTATCATACAGCCAACCATGATAAATGCAGTGGAATGTTCGTCCCTTAAGCAGTATGTTGATGTAAGCATGCTGCCCTTCCCTATCAATTTGAGCTTTTAGGTGATAGTTACTATTTACTAAAACTGTATGAGAGGAGGTAGGTCTTTTGTGAAACCCCTGGGAAGTGCGTCAGAAGGTTTTTTGCGGACATTTCTTCTCCCTAGGCACTATGTGGTCTGGACCATGTGCAAGTACCATGCAATTTTAGCCTGCACAAGTTTTGATGTATATATTTGTGTTGCCTCTTGACTGTCGGAGCTTTAAGGTTAAATGGTAGCTAACAAGTCTTATATGGATTAAAAAGAAGTGAAACAAAGATGAGGATTTTTAGATGGACGTGTGGCAAACTAGGAAGGATAAAGTAAGGAATGAATCATCTCAGAGGTTAGTTGGAAGTAGCATTGGTTCATGATAAGGCATAAGATATCAGAGAGTATTCTTAGGTTGAATGGCATTTTTAAGGGAGGCCTGTGCTCCAGTTTGGAGGAGTTATTTGATTCAGATTGAAGGAACTGAAAGAGTGAGGGGTAGGCCTAGAATAACCATAGGTATATCAATAGTGACTAGTGAGGGAAGGCATTTGTGTCTTAGGCCTTGTATCATGTATTACTTTGAAGAAAGCTGATCAGAGAGCAAGGATCCATGTGGCCAACACCATCTAGTCGGGATAAAGTTATGTTCTCATAACTTGTTATTGTAATGATTCCTTCTTGATGAAAACTAAATTGGGAATTTTAATATTTTGTTAAATGTTATTCCTCGATTTATCTTGTGGAAGGACAGCTTATGTGTTTCATTTTCTGGAAAAGATGGAAAGAAAATTAGCATGTAGGTTGGTCTTGGTTATATTGTGGATGCAATGCGAAGGTTTAAATAAGAGAAAACATAGAATCACTTGGTTGGTTGGTGAATTTAAAGAAAAGCGAGTGAGAAAATAGGAGTGTCTTCTGAAGCAAAGTGGTTGCTCTATGGAATTGTCAAAACCATGAAGGCTTTATAAGCTGGTTTCATGAGATAGAGATACTATGCACTACAGACTCCACAAAGCAAGCGTCAGAGTGGTACCTGTCTTGAGCCGTCTAGCTTCTCAATCATGTGGCTTAATGTCTGTGGACTGTGAAAGATATTATCTTGTGGGACCATGTAGAAAATGACAAAAGAGAATGTTAATTTTTGAGCTCCAACTATTTGTACAAAGCCATGCAAAGGTTCACAAGGTTTCTTAGTGCAGCCAAGTCAACAAAAGGTTTTTTCTTAATAATTTTCCAATATTGAACAAATAGCAATATGAAGAAGTTCACTCTTTTCTTTTGCTTTTCTCTATATTAACAATGGTAACGTAACCTAACATAGCCTTAATGATGGATTGGCGGGTAAGAAAGAAATTAGGATTTAAAGCTGTCATCATTGTTGTAAAATACTTACTTTTCTTTGGTTCTGTCAACCATGCATTTTATTTCTTGTGAAATTATAAATATAAGTACAATTCTGACAACATAACTACATAAGCACAGACTTTTTCCCCACGTCATTGACATAAAAAGTTATCACCCTATCTGGAGCATGTAAAGTTATCTGGAAGTTCATACTGACATTCACTATAAATTTTTTATTTTTGCTTCAAGTCTTTTTAAATTCTTGATTCCAATGTTTTTCTTGTCTACACAGATCATCTCTGCTGTTACTGGTGGGATCACTGATCTTTCTTTCAATGTAGTTGGTTATGCCTGGCAAACTATGAATTGCATTTTTACGGCAAGCTACTCTGTATGCTTCTTCCACATAAAAAAAATGCTTGATTTCCATCATAATTTGGGTTCGAAACAGGGTTTGCAAACTACCTCCTAAATTGTGATTGATCTGCAATGTTTCATAATTGAGACAGCTGACACTGCGACGAGTTATGGATACAGCAAAGCAATCAACAAGATCTGGGTCTCTTAATGAAGTCACAATGGTGTTGCTAAACAATGGATTATCTATACCCTTCGCTATCTTTTTGATTCTGGTATTCAATGAATGGGAATATGTGTATACAGCGTAAGGAATTCAGCTACTTCAACTTGGATCACAAATTTAGTGTTTATTTTTCTCATGCAGGCTTTCACATTTACTGTCTTGCCTTTTGCAGGGATGTGATTAGGCTACCAATGTTTTGGTTTGTGGCTACAGCCAGTGGAGTGCTTGGACTTGGCATCAGCTTTACCTCTATGTGGTTCTTAAATCAAACAGGCCCCACTACATATAGGTACGGGTGGACAGATTTTAATGTACATCATAACTGGTACATGGCCATGTCGAGATGATGCTCATAAGCTTTTTATGCATTCGTTGGTGTATTGCTGTCTGATACAGCATGAATCAACAAAACCTGTTATCAATTGTAAGGTGATCTCAGCCATATGGATTTGAGAGGTTGTTGACTTAGCCTGGACGTTTCTCTGTATCCATCCACTCTGACCTTAACAACACTGCAATGATCTTTTGTGGGATAAGGCTTGAATTTGTTAGGTGATTGTGATTATAGCCACCTAATTCATTGCTAATTCTGTCAGGGTTTAAAGTTTGAACCTGTTACCACTTGCTAATCAGGTGTTAGTAATTTAGAAAATTACCTTTTTTGGATGACATGAAAGAATGCATACAAATAAGTATGAGATTATTCAAATCCTCTTAGAAATTAAGGAGGAGTCTGGTTTATTATGACCAAATGGTCATGGGCTCAAATTTTGAAACAGGCTCCCTGCGTGAGCAGGGGTAAGACTGTGTACATTATAACCTCTTCACAGTCCTCCCTAGACCCCACAGCGATGAGAGCCTGATCAACAGGGTATGTAGCCCCCTTTTTCTCAAGAAAATTAGAAGAGTGAATAAGTTGGGAACTTCATGAGGAAAGAGACTTTTACTTTGTATGCAGGTTGGATAATAACAATAGCAATAACACTAAAAATAAAATCTAACATATAAGATATTCAGACAAACATATTTTGAATGCTGAGTAAATCTTCAGTGGAAAAATGTAGGTGTGATTGGAGTTGCAAATAGACAAGTAATTCATACAGAATCTAGGTTGAAAAGGTCAAGATGCTTGTAAAGTTGTATGGCTGTAGTGTCCAAGCCCATGCTCACCAGGAGGTCTTCAGTTTGAGGCTCCTAGCTGTTACCTCCCACCCCCACTCCCTACCATCTTACTTTTTCTTGTCTACCTATCTGGAAAAAGAAGTGAACCAACATGAGTCACAGAGCCTACCATTGACATCAGGTTACTGTGATTGTGGCCAGATTTGAACATGGTGTTTTGCCTTGAGAGAGAAACGTCCAAGTTTTGCTACTCTATAAGTTTTCTTTCTTCCTTGGTCTTTGCTATATTTTCTACACAGGTTTTTATGTTGGTTATTTATTCTGCAATTTTAGCTGCTGACAATTTGCTTCTCTTTCACAGTCTTGTTGGTTCCTTGAACAAGATACCCCTATCCATAGCAGGAGTACTGTTGTTCAATGTTCCACTCAGTCTCCCGAATCTCTTCAGTATACTGTTTGGTAATGAATTAGGAAAGAATATCATGACTTTAATTTCTTACATATTAATTCTTATTTGACTTGATGCCATTGCATGTTAATCAGGTCTGTTTGCTGGAGTATTCTTTGCCAGGGCCAAAATGACCTAATACCAGTAGCTTGTTGACTAGGTTAGCAAGAGTGCTATTGGTGTGTCTTGCATTCAAGTGGCAAGGTTATAGTTGACTTACAAACAGAGGTTATAGAAGTGGGCAATAAAGTGGTGATTGCTAGCAAGCTGCAAGAAAAATGTCAGCAGCTACCCAGTGCTTGTGGATAGGCTTGAAGAGAAGCCTTCTCTGCAGCTACTGGCTATTGCTACAGATATTAG
Source organism: Hakea prostrata (assembly GCF_041222555.1). Lineage (NCBI taxonomy): Eukaryota > Viridiplantae > Streptophyta > Magnoliopsida > Proteales > Proteaceae > Hakea > Hakea prostrata. The sequence goes on along the minus strand of NC_142600.1, from coordinate 14,627,663 downwards.
TTACTTCCAGAAAAGAAGAAAGGTTGTGGGTGTGACAAAATAGGAGGACGGTCTTTTTGGGCAAGAAAAGCAATTGACACAGCAAGTCTAGAAAATGGCATTTAGGGAGTCTGAAACTAGTGATTTATGCATGTGAAATTTTGATGACATTATTCAAGTATTATTACCAACATTCAATTCCACTTGTTATTTTTATTGATATTCTTTTTGGGGCATGGTGGTGTATATCAGCTCCACTGTCGCTTAAGGATGCTGTCTATTCATTGAGTTGGATTCATTCTTGTTTAACCTTGTATTTTGTTCATGAATTTGGATTGTTTGAGACAAAAGAAGGGGAGACTCTGTTTCACAGGAGCATATGTTAGGTTGAACCACGAAGAAATTTATTTGTCTACACTTTGCAGCAGGAATGAAGCGAGAACATTATCCAATAGAGGAACTAGTCAAAAGCTAGGCAGAGAAGCCTGAAACTCAAGACTCTTAAAACCGACAGTTGTGACATCAATTGCAAGTGAAAGATCTCCAACGCCTGCCTTTGAGAGTGTCAAGCTTCTCTGCAGTGTGGACAGCCCTGTGGGGGACATCTGACGGCCAGGAGGAGCCCGGCATCGTGTAGGGCTGTTGGTCGGGGTGTTCTGGCCGTTAGATGTTCTACCACACGGCTGCCATCGACCGCTGATTAAGTTCAGCACCTCTAAGGGCCTATTTGGTTACATGAGTTTGGAGATTTCAAATATCTAGAGATTTCATGTAACCAAACAGGCCCTAAACTAATCTCATGAAAGCTAGACAGCCTCTGGAATTTGTGATTTTTTTTTTTTTTTTTGTGTGAACGGAATTTGTGAAGATTAAAGATGTTTTGAATTGGAATATTGAATGACCATTTTATCAAGAATTTCCAAATTTTGTAATATTAATTTCATATCAAAGCTACTTGGCACTGCCCTGGTTTCAGCCATGTTTCTGCTGCCTCAATCATGGATATGAATTTGAAATCTTGAATGATAACTTGGAAAATATAAAATCCTGAGGAGTAGTTTTTTTTTTTTTTTTTTTTTTTTTTTTGTACTAAGGCACTTTTTATATATAGGGATAGGGATATTACATATGCCGCCGGTAGGAGTTGAACCCATGACTTCTCCATTGAGAAGTTAGGTTCCTAACCATCCTAGTACTTCACTGAGTTTACCCAGAGGAGTATTTATGAATCCAAAGGAAAAATAGGCTATCCCAAGTTGGTATTTAGCATTGGAGGCAACAAGAACATAAACCCATGTTTTCCGACCTTTGCTTTTATAAATTAATTTCGTTTATTGCTTTTTTGTCTTTTGGTAAGAAGTCTATTGTTGGAGCATGAAAACACGAAGTCATCACGCTTATAAACTTGGACAAACCATGGAGTAGCAAGGGCCACAATATCATATACGCTATAACAGTGTTCCAACCAAAGGTGTCAGCATTAAGTTTGATGGAGCTTGGAATATTAGGAGAGTAGCTTTGGGAATATACATGGAGATGTGATGGATGTCCTGCACAATTATTCATTGATTCTTGAGTAGCCGTGGTCTTCGTTTCTTATTCCTTCATGGGATTACAGGACATATGATCAAAGATCTTCAATCTTTGAGGAAGAAAAGACTACTTTCTTTCAATTGCTTGAGTTTATGTAACCGTAAACAGTGTAACGTGTGCATTTAATTTTGGGGTAAATTGTTTCATTTGGAAAATTAAAAATGGTTCAATAGATAAAATGTTTACGTTTTGGAAGATAAAGTGGATTTCATATTCACCAAGCTTTAAAATCCGATCTCCTCCACGTCTGAGTTGCGCTCCCAGCTTTGAAATGTATATTGAGTCGTTTGATCTTCCAATATACAGACCCCCCCCCCCCCCCCCCCCCCAACACACACTCACACATTCCCTCTTAACAGTTTCTGACTTCCTCAGCCATTCCTGTTGGGTATTTACTAGTCAGTATTGTGTATTCAATTGAGGGGCCCATGAGAAGGGTGAGTTAGTGGTTGATAAAATGTCTCATGATTTAGAGGTTGATCTAAAGGTTTCGATATGGAATAATCAAACTTAGGTTATCAGCTCTGGATTTTTTTATTTTAAAATTTTTGTTGAACAACATTCTATTAAAAATATCAGGGCGTAAACAAGAGAGATCAATGCTCTACACATTGTTCTTTCTTTGGATACAAATGACCTTTTACCGAAAATTTCCTAAGACCTGAACCAACTGCTACTTCCAGTAAATGGAGAAGAAGAAACCATCTCGATCAAATCCATCTCCTTCTTGCCATCTGAAGCAAACTGATTCTTCACTTGTTCCATATTTGCGTTTTGGCAGTAGCTATTGTCTGGGGTGGTGGAAGAGGAATAAGAACTGACTCCATTCAGCAGACAGGCAACATAATGATCTGACCACAGATATGATTCGCTCGTATCCTCCCTTACAAAGTCGTTGCCATTCTTAACATCGTCTATATTAATGCTTGGATTAACAGTAGAGGAAGAGCCAACGTCATCTATCTTAATGAACGTCGGACCATCGTTGGAAGAATAGAGAGATTCCAAAGAAATTTGGTCTTGGTGATGCCCCTCACAAAATGCTTCTTCTGTCCCATCATATGATTGTTTGTAGATGTTCTCAACGAGGCTTTGTAGGAAGAGTAGTTCTTCGCTATAAGAGTAAGAGTGAGCAGACATAGATAGAGAGACATCTTTGGATGGGGTTGTCGAGATCAAAGCTGATGATCTTGATCTAGCAGTGGAGTTATCATCAATGGTCTTCCTTCGTATGTAATCCTGTAGCAAAGAGACTTGGGGGTTTCTGTTCTTTCTCTTTGAATTCTGCCTTCTTTTGGTGGCATTCCAGTGATTCTTTATTGCATTTTCAGTTCTTCCAGGGATTTGCTTCGCAATCTCTGCCCATCTATTCCCCATCTGTTGATGGCCTTCTATTAACATCCTCTCTTCTGCTTCAGTCCATGAATCCTTCTATAACATTCAAATCATGCATCAACCCGGAAAACAGTATGAGCAATTAAGAACCGTTAAAAAAAGCAGAAGTTCGTGCATGCAAGGAGGTGAAGGAGGTGAAAAGTTTCTCTCTTTCTGAAGGCCATGGGTAGCTGTTTGCATTACCAAATCAAGGCATGTATCCAATGACAAAAGAAAAAGAGTGGTCTTTATTTCATTTAAGGAAAAAAAACAAGTGGACAGTAAATTGAAAAGGAGGATTCCAAGAAAACCCTCGAGGATCTTCAAGTTTCAGAGTTGGGATCAAGTGATCAACTCCCACACAGGGAAACCCTCGACGAGCTTCTGGGTTCAGGTTGATTCCAACTCAACACGTGTCTTGATCTTTCATATATCTTCATGGATTGTGAACACATCAATTTCGTTGGCCATGGGAGGTAGACCCACCTTTGGTGGGAGGATCTTTCCTACCTCTAAAAGCTCGTGATGGAAACTTCTGAACAATAATGTTCTAAAGATCTGGTTCGTGGAGAATTATGAAATCAACAAGGGGAAAAGAAAGCTATAAAGCTTTAAATATTAAATAAAAGAATGATCAAGAATCAAGATATCAACCTTGATGTTTGGGCGCAGATGATTATGCCATCGTTCTCTGCATTGCTTCCCTGCCCGACCCACCAAGTGCTGAGAGATCGAAGCCCATTTCCTCTCTCCAAATTGCTTCACCAACCTCAGCAGCATCCTTCAAATTAAATCATGGACAAAACACTAACCATGAGAAAGAAACAAGAAAATTAATTACATGCTAATAATATATAGTAGCTAATTAGTCTTGCATTGCATCACTACCTGTCCTCTTCATCAGTCCACGTTCCTCTGATCATATTAGCCGAAGCGCCACCTTTAATTCTTTTACCGACTCCTCCAGTAGCTTTCTCTCCCAAATTCATGTCTCTCGTCAGATAAGCTCTCTTCTCTGTTACATCAAAAGACTGTTGTCCCTCTGCAAACAGGCTGTCTACGAAGTGTATATTTTCACCATTATCAGAAGCAGAAAATTCACTGAACCCGGTTGCAGAACCGAGTGTTTTTCTCATTCCCTTACAACTCTCCATCTGTTTCTGCGGAAAATCATTCGAGCTACATAGAAATCTACCAATGTACGTTAATGGTCGCCCATAGTAACTTCCTCCGTCCATGACAGAAGACCTCTAACTAAACATAGAAGACAAAAAGAATTTCAGGCAAGAATTTGGGAGTGGCTCATGGCTGTGTTTTTGCTCTCTCTATGTAAGAAAACGCAGTTAAGAAACGAAAATGAAGCGAATGAAGCTCATATAGAGTGTTTATGTAGCGCCACATCATGAATAATAGCCGTTGGTCTGACAATGCATCTAAGGGCTGGAAATTGACAGCGACTGTAACGCCTAGCTTCCTCCGGGGATTGGAGTAATTAGTGGGTTTGCTAATAATCACACATTAATTTTGTTAATTTTCAAAATTACCGATGGGTGGGCAATGAAGAAGCGAGAAAAGGAATCTTGGTTCGTATGTATTAAGTTCACATGAGACTTTGAAGCTCCCCCATTAATACAATTTGGAATTATGAAGGATGCATGGTGCTATACTGCTATTGAGTGTCGATTAAAGTGACTAATATAACCCTTTCCATGCCTTATGATTTATGAAAACGACCACTTAATTTGGCAGTAAACCACGTATGGACCAGACAAGACATGGTTGGTCTGATACCTTTGGGTCAACCATATAAGGTAAGGTAAACCATTTGAGTAGTTGTGATTCGGCCTTAAAGATTAAGCATGCCATTAAAACACCTAACTCACAGAGATATATATATATATGGTGCAATCACGAAGATGCGTTGGATCTACTCCTTCATCCTAAACATAAAACATGGCCATTAAAATATGCTCCCTTTTTTGTTAGACTTAGCTACTTGTATTAAAGACATAAAACCTAGTCCTTTAAAATATCCCACCCTCCATAAGGGTGGATGGAATATTTTGGATATCAAGAGCCTATGGTGCAGCCATTCCCAAGCAATGCAAATATCATGTCTCTTTTTTTATTAAAGAAAAAAATCTAAATTCATGGTAAGAGATTAAGATGAGAAAAGAATGCCATAAGGATTCATAATTGAAGAAGAGGTACAAAATTCACATGATAAAGGGAGTTTTAATAAATACAAATTAAACCTAGGAGTGTTGATAGCAATTATCTTCTACCAAATCTCAAGGCTTGGGGTCAGCAGTGTTTTGCAAGTAAACCGGCTCCAACCGGGTCGAGTCAAGTTACAGTAAATGGGCAATATTGGAATTGTACAGAGATTTATTTAACACACTAGTTAACACTATCATCACGTCTCCGTAATAAAAAGCGTAATTAATTACAAGTTTACTAATTAGGCAGCGTAATAAAAAGCGTAATTACAATTTACAAGTTTACTAATTGGGCGGTGCTGTCTGTACCATGTATATGGACTATGCACAATTAAAACAATAAAACAATAAAACGAATCTACTTGTTCAAATTACCTTAGTATCCTCATGTTGGACCGAAAATTCCTATCCTGGCTGAACCTCTGTTGGCATGTGTTTTAACCTTTAAACAACCCAATTCGTGGATAAAAATCTTTTTGACCTTTAAACAACCCAGGGGTAGTAGTAATACATGTTCCTCAAATTTCTAACAATGCTCAAACGAAACGAAGATCGGAAGAATAGAGATGATCAACGCTTATACCGGAGACAAAATTTCTATGAGAATTTTGACATTGAAAATTGAAAACACTCAAAGAGTTGGGCCCCAGCCCGGACCATCAATTTTTCATGGGCCTTTAATTGGTTTCGACCATCCAATTTCAGAGAACTCAGAGCTCGGATTTTTATTTGCGGCAGCAACGGTCCATCTCAATAATCTGTTGATTGTGGCTGTTCACGTTCTTTCTATTCCATTTTGGGATAGTTGCTAATACTATTCTAATAAGTAAAGTAGTCGTCATCTAATCAATTAGCTCCAACTATGACGAGATTGATTAAAATTCATACTAATTGGTGTTAACATTAGGGGATTGGTTCCTGTATGATGTAGGATCAGAAGCAGACTCAACTGGACTGATCCCATCTTATCGGGTGGTTTGAAATCCTATGATAAATATGACGAAAAATCTTCATATGGTTTGATAAATTGAAATCAATCTGATATAGTTTCATTCGATTTTAGCCCTAACGGCATGAGTTTCTCATCTAAAGCATAAATAATAATAATAATAATAATAATAATAATAATAATAATAATAATAATAATAATAATAATAATAATAAAATCCTTAAATCACAAAACACTTCACCCCACTCACGTTTCTCTCTTAATAATAATAATAATAATAATAATAATAATAATAATAAAATCCTTAAATCACAAAACACTTCACCCCACTCACGTTTCTCTCTCTTAATTCCTATAACTACCCGCGTATCACAATGTGAGAGTGCACCTTCACGGAGACAGTGCTATAAAATCCGGTAGAGCCCCAGGGAGGCGCAGCGGCTGTTTCTTCTTCTTCTTCAACGTCACATATCAGACTATTGACTATTGACGATCAGTCGATCCTTTCCGTCCAGGTAACCTCGTCAATTGGTGCCTTACTTTGTTTGTTATTTTCCCTACCGTAGTTAGACTTAGATATCTACCAAAAATCTAAAAACTTAAGACGCTTCGATGGATTCCCGATCCAGCTGAACTCTTCAAGCACTCGCAACCATGGATTCCCTAAGATCTCAGCTGCTCTGGTGTTAAGAATAATAATGATATCCCTAGTAGGGATAGCATTATTGACCTACTTTCCAATGAAATTCAGATTCTGATATTAAACAAATTAGACGTGGTGGGATTCCATCGTTTTGCTGCTGTGTGTCGGCAGTGGCAATCCATCGCCATTGCTGCCAACCAAATACAAACCTCAATTCCGCCCAAACCTCAATTCCCCCCATGGCTCATGTTTTCCTTCTCGGAGTCAGGGTATCATCATGGGTTTTTCGATCTCTTTCATGACAAAGTTTTTAGGTTAGAATTGCCTCAAATCCGTGGTGCTCGATGTTGTGGGTCTAGCTGGGGTTGGTTGATAATGTTAGGTAATCACGATGGATGCATGTTTTTTTTCAATCCATTTACTCGTATTCGTATCGACCTTCCACCTAAATCTACACTTTCTCGTCTCGACGATGAATATATACCTTTGTACTATGAATCTAGCCCCAATTACATTCGCAAGGTTATGTTTTCGTCGCCTCCTCATGCTGCTGCTAACGGTTCCAACCCTTCTTCGGTGGCCACTGGTGATTGTTTCGTCGTTGCTATTTTTATGACCCGTCATTTAGCCTTCTGTAGACCAGGAGATGGGGCATGGACTGCCTTCACAAAGAAGTTTATAGAATCAAGATTTCTTGGATACGAAGACCTCATTGTGTATCAAGGAAAATTATATGCAATTAAGTTCAGCTTTGATCTTGTACTTCTGGAATTATCTCCTCAACCAAGGGAAACACGTTGTGACATTGTTCCTCCTCCGGTTAAAATAAGGTTGGAAGAAGAAAATGAGCTTGAAATTGAGCTTACTTCTCTTTATTTGGTGGAATGCTGCGGGGACTTGCTAGTGGTTGCAAAATGGACCTCATTCACTAAAGATGATGATTATCCAACTCGCTCATATGATATCGACGTTGATCGTCCAATAGCTACCATGTTTGAGGTATATAAGTTAGATCTACAGCGACCGGTGCTGGATCAAGGTTGAAGATTTGGGGGACCAAGTGTTATTTATTGGCACAAGTACTGGCGTTTCTGTTTCTGCACTTGATTATCATGGATTTAAGGGGAACTCTATATATTTTACAGATGATTACTTTCAGAAATTTTATGCCATTTGGCCTCCACCACAGCGTGAGAGAGCAGCTTGGCATGATTTGGGTGTGTTTCACTTACAAGATAATAGCATTGTACGTTCTTTTTCAAATGCGTCACATTCTTATTTGTCTGCGCCGGTATGGTTCACACCCGTTTCTTGGTAGATGGAAAAGGGGTTTTTAAAGAGTTGTTGCTTCTGATTTTCATTTTAGGATTCATTTTTCTTTTATTCTTATTTTTTATACTTTGTATGTTTACATCAACTGAATTGGCTCCTTTTTATCTTTTCATAGATTGGCTTCCAGATTATTAGAATGTTCATTTATCTCATTAAAATGTGTTATAACAACAAACAACGGAATCAAGATTCGTTATAATGAAAATACCCTCTATTCCTATTTTTATTAATACTAGTAAAAACGCACTGCAAATGCACGTGGATGTTTTGGTCTTAATGTAATTAGCAGTATAGATTTTTAATGATGCATGATTTAACTTATAATTTTTAGCTCTACTTAAGTTTTTTTTTTTTAAAAACGAATAAAAATAATTAGAAGAAGAGATTGAGATATTGACATAAAGTGTTAGAAGAGGCAATATGGGAGTTAAATATTGTGCCATCTCAATAATCTGTTGAATGTGGCTGTTTGCATTGTTTCTATTCAATTTTGGGATAGCTATTAATATTATTCTAAAAAGTAAAGTAACCGTCATCTAACCAATTGGTTCTAACTTCTGATGAAACCGACTAAAATTCGTACTAATTGATGTTAATAATAGGGGATCGGTTTCTGTATGACACGGCAGGATCAGAAGTAGACCCAACCGAACTAATCCGATCTTATCGAGGTGGTTTGAAATCCTATAATAAATATGATGAAAAAGCTTCATGTAGATTGTTAAACTGAGGTTAATCTGATATAGGGGTATTTTAGGGAAAACCAGTCCACCAATCCGTATCTTCATTGTTCCCTTCCTTTTTTTGGCCAAACACCGATCCATCTCTTCATTTTGGCCAAACACCAATCCATCTTGCATGTTTTTTTTATTCTAGTAGATGAGTCCAGTTTTCTAATCTATAAACAAAAGATGATCCGATACAAGAATTGCGATTGGCCATCGGAAGAAAACTGTTGCTATTCGTCGTCATGGGCCATTGGCCTGCCCAAACATTCAAGGCCCAATAAAGATTAATGACCCATGATTGATTAATGTAAAGTAAAATTAATATAGTTAAGAACCTGACTTCTTAGTAGAAAGGTTGTAGGTGGGTTCAACTCTTGCAGATGACATATGTAATATTCTCATCCCTAATTTTTCTATATCTAAAAATGCCTTTGTTTCAAAAAAAATAATAAACAAAAAAAAAACATTACATATCTAATTTTGCGCCTTAAAAGTAAGGATTTTACAAAAAAACGAAATTTAATTAATAATTAAGTTTCAATGCAGAGAGTTAATAGTAATTCTCTAATAAATAATAATTTTTTTAGATAGCCAAAGAAAATATTATTGAATAATTAATCAATCGGTAGGTGTTGGAGTAAAGATCTTCCATCCGTTGCTGTACCTTTCCCCGTGAAAGCTTATCTTTTCAAAACGTCAACTAACGTATCAGTCGTGGGACCATACACCTTTGTTGGCCCTCAGCCCTTCAAATGTCCCTCAAATGTGTGGGTGGGACCCAATCATCGACCAGTAGCTAACGTATCAGCCGTGGGACCATACACCTTTGTTGGCCCTCAAATATGTGGGTGGGACCCAATCATCGACCAGTAGCTAACGTATCAGTCGTGGGACCATACACCTATGTTGGCCCTCAGCCCTTCAAATGTCCCTCAAATGTGTGGGTGGGACCCAATTATTGACTAGTAGCGACAAATAATTGAAAATATTCCCATCAGTACGATATCTGGTACGCATAAGATTTTTTTTTCCTTCTTTTCTTTTGGTCCAAACAGAAGTGGAGATCAAATCAGAACATCTCCTAGGTTTAAATGATTCAAATCTTCTTTTCTTCTGCCGAAAAAAAATATATTCTTTTCTGGGTAAAAGTAATTCAAATCCAAGCAATAGGCAAGTTGGCATATGGGAGCTTTATCAATCAAGTTTGGAAAGGGTATGAAGGAATACTCCATACAATAAAGTGTCTCGAAAAAGAGTTCGGATTATTTCTTTTGACGGAGAGCTCTTCGACGACTATTGACCACAAATTACAGGATCTTACAAGATTAAGGTAATTAATTATATTTATTATTTTTTACTTGTAGATCTCAAATAATTTGTGATTGTAAAACCGTCAGAAGAGCACTCCGTCAAAAGAGATGATCCGCATTCTTTAGAAAAGGGATTGTATAGAATTGTAAGCTCACACTTACCCTATATAAGTGATAAGTGTACATACTGCAAGACAACTTGTTCATATTATATGTCTGTGATTCAATCTCATTTTTTTTTTCAGATAAAAATCATAATGAGTGAGTTGACAAATTAAAAAAGAAAGCACAGGAATATTTACTTTTAACTGTTAATTGTCTCTCATCCTTCTGGAAAGTGCTTATCTTTTTGTGTCAATTGTTAATCAACTTATTTTTCTCTCACATCACCTCGTTGATCCCTTTTTTGATTAATGGACCCGTTTTTGAAAACCAAATATATTTCTTAACTTTTGTTAGTGGAAACCATATATATATTTTGAGACTGATTTAACACAAATTTTTGTATTTTCTTGACTTTCACATATTACTAAGTGATCGATAGATGATAGTCTAGAAGAAGATAATAATGTGGCACTAAACTAAAAGTTAGTTGAGAATTGAGATATGGTGATAATACAAAAATATAGCCATAACAAGCTCTAGCTTGAAGCTATTGTCAACACTCAACCGTTCTAATAATGAAATGGAAAATTTTTCCACAAAATCAATTATGCATTGTAACTTCTGACCTGTGTTTATATATATATATATATATATATATGAATGCATCGATAAAAACAAAAATATATTTGAAGTGAACCTTACTTGACCCTTCAAAGACTATCTTAAATGGTGATCTATCTGATCAAATCACCCCAACTGATATTAGTTCTATATTGATCGTGGCACACTTGGATTGAAAGCCGCCGTTGGATTTTGGGTATTGCAATTTGCAAATCTAAAAGTAGTTAGATATGACAAGTAATTAACAAGGTTCTAGATCATTACATAGTTGACAAAGTCCATATATTTCAAGACACAGCTTCATTAATTCTATCTTTTCTGGATAATAATTCAGGTGGCAACGAATGGGAGCGGCGGAAATCATAATGGATGTCAGTCGATTTGGATCTGATTGGCCGATTCACCGATGGTTGATCGAGCACTGGAGTAATAACTCGATCTCAAAAGAATAAATCCATCAGCCCCTGATTTCATTAAATTACCATATCAAGATAGAAGAACACCAGAAAGAGAATTCGGACCCTTCTAGATTCGAGAGCCAAATAAGATAACGTGAGAGAGAGACACAGAGACAGAGACATTAACCACTCACCACTCACCACTCACTAGTTTCTGTCTCTCCATTGGGTGATTTCCTAAACGACAGAAATACATTTCTGGAACGATAAGGAGAAGCCGATCGAGCTCCACTGGGAATTGTGAAAGAAAATTTAACTCAGTCGAAGGTATTTGCACAGTAACCCATCCACAGCATTTCAGACATGCAACATAGAATTTGGACTTTCACACAAAAAAGGCTCTTGAGAATGTAGCTCTGTTGAATTTTTTAAACCCTCGATCACTCAGAAAACTTGTTTACAATCTGAGGTCTCAATCTTGACTTTAGGACTATTTTCATTGATTTTTCTGGGGGGGCTTTTATCCCCTTTAACTTGTCGTGTATGATTTACCGACCTGAGCGTTTGACGCTTTTCCATTTCATTTGTTACTTTCATTCCCTTCTTCTACAGTTATACTTACTTGCCTCCATTATTATTGACAACGGAAAAAATCCTGGAGGAAAAAGTTTATGGCTTCTGAACTTAAAATCTTTTTTTGGGTCAGAGTCGATTAAGGCAAAAAAAAAATATGAAGAAGCCAAAAGTGGATATGAACGGGTGAATCTGCATGGAAGGAAGGAAACTGCAGATGATAGGTAGAAGGGAACTTAAAGAGACAAGGGTAAAAAGTATTCAAAAAGGAGGAAGGACACTGTTTTGGGTAATTGTATTAGGTAAAACTCAATTTTGTTTATTTTGGTTGATTGAAACAACTAATTTTCTAGTTTTGTAAAATAAAACTTAAAAGAAGCCAGTCATGTAAATTTTTTTTTATTATTTATTCTAGTTATTAGTACTATTTTTTTCTTTTAGGCTAAATAATCCTTAAAAGGGGTAGTTTTTTTTTTTTCGGTTTTTCGGAAAAACAACAATTGTACATATTGTGAAAGAAATAGAGGTGCTGAGGAGAGCTCTTCTTTACATAAATAATTCATTAGTTGCTCTACTCCATCCTCTTGACAATGTTTCCATCATTTAGAGTAAGGGTGTAAATGGATAATCAAAATTCGCTTCCGAATTCGCATCCGCATCCGTTTAGGGTTATTCGAATCCGTCCGATTATTAATAGGATGCGAATATGGTATACCCCTTTCTTACCGAATATTATCCGTCCAATAAAATTATCCGATTAAGTTACTTATTTAGATTTATTATTCTTATTTTTATACTTTGTGCATATAATATGTGACTATTTTTCTAGATTTTCTACTAAAATAGCTATCAAAGTTGTTAAATTCTTAAATTTCAAACATAGCATTCACAAATAAAAAGGTAAATATATAAACAGGTAGTCAAAAACTTGTATTCAATCTGTATTCATGTCTGTTTAGAATAATCTACTTAAGAAAATAACTATCCGAATCCGACAGAAAAATTCGTCTGAAAATCAAAAGGATATTATCCGAATATAATAAGTTGAGAATATAGATATACCACTATCCGATCCGAATCCAGTCCGTTTACACCCCTAATCTAGAGGATATCTTAAATGTGGCACATGACTTTCTTCTTTTTCATTATTTTTTTTTTGGGTGTTTTGAAGACACAGAAGTTTTGCCATTGGTTATCACTGGCTGCCATGTATGACATATACATACATGTAAGTAGGGTACTTTAAGTTCTACCCCAAATGAGAATAAAAAAAAAAAAAAAAAAAAAAAACTAGGGTACTTTTAAATGATTCATGGAAGGCACATGTGCAATTGCACCTTCCAAGGACGGATCACACAGATCCCTATTTATAATTATTTTTAATTCAACAGTTTTCCAATATACAGCTCTAAAATTCTAAAGTTGAAAAACAAAGAAACGGAATAATTGCATTTTCAATGGTTTGTTTCACACTTCTCGCATCCCAATCAAGTTTCCCTCCATCGGCACACCTAAACAGAAGCGCATTTTCTCTAATCCCGGCCTTTGGCCGATTCTTGTTCGGAATCTCCATATGCAAATGTCATTTACATATCACAGACTTGAGAAGTTGAGAGAGCATGCAAGAGAGATTATTTTGGAAGGAAATTAAAGAAAAATGAATTTTTGAAGAAAAAGTATTTCGCTTCTTACATTATTTTCCAGATTCCCCACCAAAGGCTCTTTCTATTTCTAATTATTTTTTTTCTTCTCTTGCCAACTTTTCCTAGTAATCACACAGAGAGAGAGAGAGAGAGAGAGAAAGAAGAGGAAAATGAGGTTGGCGTTTGGGTCTCTGGTGTTGGTCCGTAGATCGTGAGGTTTGTCCGGTGAATCTACAACTAATTCTCGTCAAGGTCGTTGTTGAGGGAGTCAAGAGGGTAACAAGTGTCCTCTCCACCGGTGTTCCACAAGAAATGAGCGTAGCTGGCGGCGTGGTACGTGTTCCCCGGCTCCACCTCAATTGCCTCTACGTATCTCTCCTCCGCCGCTTCTATGTCCTTCCTTGCCACCCATAGGAACTTCGCATACTTGTTCAACGCCTCCGCGTCTCCTCCTCCTTCCCTTCCCGCCACTATCGCCTTCTTGAAGTATTCCTCCGCTCTGTTTTTTTTTCCCATAAACCAAACACCAATTACAGACATGATGTCAGCACAAAAAATTAGGAAAAAAACTTGTAAACTTGACTGAGACTGACTAGTGACTAGTGACTAGTACCTGTCATGCTCGTGCAGCACGGCGTAGAGGAACTGCGCGTAATTTGCAAGTATCATCGGGTTGTTGGGCTCTTCAGACACGGCTCTGTTATAAAGAAGCTCCGTTCTCAAATATTCGGAGTCGTATTCCGGTTCAATGTCTACGCTTATCGGCGTTACGAAATCCATTATCGTATCGATATCCGCCAGAGCCTCCCCCCGTATCTCCGTTTGCATTCTTATGGCTTCATCCTCTAGCGCGAGCCACAGTTTCTTTTCTTCCTCGTTGGTTACTCCTACTTTACTCGGGTCTCTATCTACGAACGACTCTTCCAGCTCTGCTTCCTCCGCCTCGAAGGGATTCCCGAACGATGTTTCATAAGAAAGAGGCCGGTATTTCCGCGGAAACGACGACGAACTATGATCAGACGGTCCATCTCCTGCACTTCCGCTCATCACACGGTGGAGCTTTCCTCGGCCGCCGCCGCCATTGCCATTGTGTCCTCCAACGAAGTCCGTCTTCCCGATCATAGGAGACGAAGAAGAATCCAAACTCCCCGGTCTGGATTGATCCTCATACACCGATACGATCTCCGTGGCAAACGATACAGCAGCAGCAGGAGGAGGAGGAGGGCCTGCGAATGCTATGTCTTTTCCCATTGAATACACGGTGAAATTGGCTAGAAGGATCATCACGTAGACCATGAGAGTGGGCGTTTGCGAGAACACCTGTTGGAAAAGCCAAACGAACGAGGCGTGCATCTCCATCTGTACTCGTGACACTATGCCTTGAAGGTCTTCGTAGAAAAGAATCTCCCGCAGCTGCAACGTGTAGCATTGCAGCTCACGAATGATAAACACCATTGACGAGAAGGCTTTCTTCATGGAGCAGCAGGCAGATTCCCCTGCTTCTCTGATACCTTCTTCCCACTGAATCTTCTTCTTTTTTATTCTTAGCGACAAGGGACGCTCTACGCTGTTCGCCTTTCGTTCTATATCCACTCGGTCAATCTCATCCCTTGCTTTTGCCCACTCTGGTGGTTCAGGCTTGACATAAAACCACGGAGGCTGCGCCGACTCCAACTTCGATGGTTGAAAACTACTGGGCATTCGTACCGAATTTATGCTGCAATTGTCGACGTTGCTGCTGCCATCACTCTGCTCTTCCCTGGATTCGATCGCAGAAGCATCTACATCTTCCCTCTGATCATTACTACTCTGCTCTCGATGATCATCGCTTAAAAGATGTGCTAATTCTCGAATAATTTCCGCGAACTCTTCATCAGGGCATCCATCAAAGTTGGCGCTGCAAACCCTCCTCAGGAATTGGCCTCTAGACTTGACGACGTTATCGCAAGATCGAGATCTCAAGAGCTTCGTCGATGACGTTCCCAAGAAAGGCGATTTGCGGACGGATTGACAGGCAAGAACTCGATCGCCACCTCTCTGTTTTTTCGAGGAAGGGGATAAAACTGCAGAGGCAATCGTCTGAGCCGATGAAGAGGAGTGAGAGGTTACTGATTGCGACCATTGTAAACAGGTCGCGGCTACCTTTACTCCCATATCTCAAAGAAGAGATCTAAGAGGAGGAGAAGAAAAAGAAGAAGGTTCTGCTTGCTTGCAGATGTCCAATCTGAAACTAGTTTAAAACAGACTAGTAATTCCGGGATTCCTATGTTTGAAGCAGTCCATAAACAGCTGGGTATCGCGCTTTCCCTTTCTGCTGGTTTTTCCCTTCATTCAAACCAGCAAAATTTGCCTGCCTCTTCCAGTTTGCTCCACCTGCAATTTCAAAGGAAATTAAGAAAGAAAACAAGAAAGCATATTAGTCAAATCGAATAATCCTAAAGATTAAGAATCCTACCAATTTTGAGAACCCAAAACCCCAAGATTCTGATGGCAAGGAAAAGAATACCCGAAAGCTTCAAGAATCAAGATTTTTTTTTTCAGAGTTAGAAAGAAAGTCAGTCACACCGTTAATGATAATCATAAACACCTACAGAGGAGATATAAACCATGCCTTTTTCATCATTAAACCCCCGTCGTTCCCGGGAAAGTCGGATCGAAAACGCGACATTGATAAAACTTAGTTGGCACGCAGACGGTGAAATCGAGAAATTTCGGTCATATAATAACAATTGCCAAAATGAAGCAACAAGGCTGATGATACACACACGTCAAGAACTTACACTAACGTCGAACGGAAATCTATTCTGGTTAATCCCTGATACCAAAGCCCAGCACCGGCCAGCAAAGTAAGAGAGTAGTACTACTTCTCTGAAATCGAAAAGAGATCTCACTCGCCTTTATATATATTATAAGGTGAGAGAAAGAGTGAGACACACACATGACACGCGTCACGCGCCCCCATGGGCTCTTTCCATTCTTTGCCGAAAAAGAAGAAAATAAAATCAGAATATTAGTAAGTATTTAGGTAAAATTATAAATCGTATATACCTACGGTGGTGATTGGGACAAGAATTTCAATTCGTACGGATGAGTAACAGCGTAGGAATACGATCCGAGGCATCAGCCTCTCTGTGAGGCATCGAAAGCGAGTTTCTCTTGGCCAGTCTTAAATAGTTGAGTTTTCCCCACTATCTGACATCACGAGTAACATCCCATGGGGGCAGTCTTATTCACCGCCACATGTCAGCCCCGTTGTGGCAGAGAATGGTAAAATCATGAAAACCCCGACCTTTTTGCTCTCATTGGACAGCAGTTTGAGGACACGTGTTTATGTTAATGTGACGTGTGAATATCAGTAGGGCAAGAGCTAGTGGGAGTATATCCTACTTCAGTGCTGTGCATTAACGATGAAGCCAACGGTCGAGAACAAAATCTTGGCCGAGATTTCAATCTCGACCGTTTGGCAACCAATGCTGCGCATTTAATACACAGCACTAAGGTTATACTAATATAAATGATCTTTTCTCTCGATTAATAAAGACGTAATTAATAGTACGAATCTCTTAGATCATGGACAAAGTTTTTGTATGTAAAATAGTAATTTTCTCTAGTCTTAAATAAAGCTGTGAATTCTAAAAATAGATAATAAGTGGTCTTTCCTGAACCTGGATTATAGAAGTTTTCTTTTGTTTGACAAAATCCAATGAGTAATATAGTATATTGATACATAAATGTACAAAGTACAATAATCATCCCATATAAATTCAATTACTACAAACAAATCATAAAAATTCAACTATTCCTCGTATAGGCACATGTGAAACTATGATCCTCATTTTAGGTTTTAGTGATTTGATCTTGACCAAGAGTTTACATGTTCTCATAAAATTTTACAATAAATTACAACACCCATGTATCAAATAGCATTATATATGAATTTGAATAAACTCTGTACATGACAAATAAAGTCTCTCACCACACCCTATCCAACCTTCCATAAGGCATCAAATTTCTCTATTAATATGATCAGATTCCAAAGAAGATTGCATCCCGAAAAAAAAAAAAAAATATATATATATAGATTCATGAGACCGCCAAAGAACATGAAAAGACGCTTAAATTTATTAGTGCAAAATATACACAACTGGAGCCTGGGTATAAGGAGGAAATAGAGAACAGAAAACGAATATTCTTCATGTAACCCATGCACGGTTACACGTATGATATCTATTTATTATAATAAATATATAAAGTGAAAAAATATAATTTTTGCAATACTAAAATTCAGGCTTCAAAGTTTCTTCTAGTTTTTTTTTAATATTAAAAGGGTTTCAAATTCAGACACTATGTTGAAACTGCAAATTGCACTTTTAAAAAATTGCGCTAGGTTGTGGCTCCACTGAACCTACAGATATGAAAAAATATATATTTTAAAAAACAAGAAAAAATATATGTTAAAAAATATGATTGGGCAGAGCAGTGAACGGTCAAGAAGGAAGCTGGATCCAACTTGGGGTTCTTATCGGAAGCAAAAGCGACGAAAGATTTGACGTTGACGGCTCAAATTAAGCGATATAATAAATAAATTAATATTCAGATTGCAGATCTCTTCTCCCATTATTTATTGACAAGACCAGACACAGAGCCACAGAGGAAACAGATCATGTTTTATTTTCTACGAACCGGGTTGGGGTCCTTCTATTATTAGGGTGGAAGATTTTGCAATACATTACAAACTAGTCCAGTCATAATGATGTTGGCATTTGTGAGATTGAAGATTGAGCTGGGTTTGGGTTTGGGTTTGGAAGATCATGTATAGATGTTCTATCTCGAAAATACTACAATTTAATTTCCATAAAATGGAATTTGTGTTGCCTGCTTCAACTATTGCTTGATGGAAGAACAGTTAACCTTTTGTTAAGTTTACAACTAATTCATGGTTTGCAGATTGTTCATCTAATTTCAGATGAGATATTAAATGTTATGAAAAGTGAATAAAGTCACCATCGCTGCATCAGAATTCTGAGAGAAAAAAATGAAACAGGACAAGAATGGCCGGAATAAATGCGGCTGAAGCATTTGATCAACTCAAGAAAACCCAGGAAGAAAACCCTCATCAGGCCGGCCTCCTGGGTTTTCTCTACTCCACTACACCTTTCTTCACCAGTTGTAAATGAAATTTGCAGTATTTATGATTTAAGGGAGAATTGTCGTTATCAAAAGCATAGCATCTCATCTCATCTCTCTCTGTCTTGCTTGTCGTTTTACTATGATATGATATTAATGGTTTTAAGTTACAATAAAATGTGAGCAAATCTTGACTCTAATTGCAACATGGTCGAGTGGAGCTGAGATTTTCAACAGCTAGCCGGCCATTGCCTGCTTTTGAGTCCTCTTATTTGGGGAAGCATAAATTCAGGTCACGCTTCCATTCAAGGCCAAAAAAGTCAGACCTTAAGACCCTTCACTAATCGAATTCAAGTTAACTTTAATCACCATCAGAATGTAAGGGTAAAGGGTTGGACCAAAATCCTTAGAAGATCAGATAGTAGTAACTAGTTTCAACAGATGAGAGAAACAATAATAATAAATTATATATATATATTCATCACTAGCATGAGAGGTTGGGGAGGATTAATTAGTTCTCTACAAGTTATAACAATTAGGTGAAGAGATCCCATGATTCCCAGCCAAATTACAATACTACCCCTCTTTTAAGTATTCCTCTGCACATCATGAGCAAGAAGGGAACCTTACCCTTATTATAATTATAATAATAATTAGTGCTTAAAGGAAAGAGAATTAGGTTCTTTTTTTATGGGATTATTAATTTGAAAAGATTCAGATTGGATGGTTAAACATCATCAGACCATGCTGGTTCCCACTAATTTGGAGGTCATGAGACATGCTGCATTCATTTTCTTCTTTTGGGTTTTGAAAGGAGACTGATTTGTATCCAAATCTGGATTATTAAAACTCATTAGATCAGGCTGATTCCCAGTTCCTTGGAGCATAATACCTGCAAGTTTTTGTTTTCATTTGATTTGATTTGATCTTTTGTCTTAAGATGGGAGAGCTTAGGTGCAATATTATTAATCAGTCACAAAGATGGTTTGTTTCTTAACCAATATTTTGCTGTCACTTACTACTGATTAATAACATAAGACTACACTTTCCTTAAGAATATTATGCACCAGAATTGGTTAATAAGCATATTATAGAGAAATCGAATCTGCACCCTCTCATCTGTCTTTGTTTCTTTTCAAGAAATTTAGTCCATGAAATAATACAACCAGTCATGGAGTTCTGATCGTCAAATGACTGAGCCTGCATGCGGTCCCAAAACGTCTCCTATAATTCAACGTATATATTCGTTTCCGTGTTCCTTGCAATATTTAAATACGTAACTACCTTTATATTTCTCTGTTTTTATTTCAAGTATCTTCTTATATATGACAAAAAAAATAGTAGGTGCAAGTGCAAGTTGGAGTACTTGTAGAGAAGTATAAAAATAAATTAATTCTATTTTTCTATTCATTCCAAGTTTTTTTAGACAAGCTTCTGACGGCTGTCCTTTCTTCATTCCGGCATGGCCGACCTACCTACATTCATGAATGGTAATAACCTACCTACATTCATGAATGGTAATAAGAGGAACAGAAAAATGAGTGACCAAGCGTTGGAGCAGAAACAATGGATTTTTTTTTTTGGTAAAAAGCAGAAACAATGGATGAGGAGTACTAAACTCTCTCTTTCTCATGTCTTTTTCTTGTTCTTCTTCTTTTTCCATGGTGGTAAGGTAACTACAGATTTTTCTTCTGGGCCCTCGAACGAGTAACTTCCACATAAAGTTGGGGGCCTATGGAATCAAAAGAAGAATGTTTTGTGGTGACCTGCCTTGTGGACTAGTACTGGTGGGTGGTCCTGGAATCCATAATCCCTAATCCATAACCCGAGGCCTCAATGGATTCCCCAGTTCATATGGCAGTGAGATGTTGGCATCAAAGCTGGGGTGATACAAACCTGTGAGGGAGATCGATGGACGCCCTAATTAAGTGTGGTTCAACTTTAGTGCAACATTGTGCTGCCAACTGTAGAGATTGAAATCTGATCTCGACCATCCGTCTCACTTTCAACCAACTGCGAGATGGAAGGATGGAGATTTCGATCTTGACTGTTGGTAGCAAGTACTGCATATTTAATGCGCAACATTGAAGTCTCACCCAATTAAGTTTGAGATGCGAAAAGAACTTGTAAACACCAATGCTACACCAATCTCCTTATCTCCCCATCTCCTACATACTTGAAATAGAATCTCATCTCATCTCATCTCATCTATCCTATTAATTTCCACCCGTCTTCCTCTTTCAGGCACTTCTCAAAATCAAGTTAACCAAAATCCTTGTCTTGTGGACCACTACTGGTGGGTGGCCGTTCACTGTTTCTCATGGGGACGTTTGAGATGCGAGAAGAACTTGTAAACACCAATGCTACACCAATCTCCTTATCTCCCCATCTCCTACATACTTGAAATAGAATCTCATCTCATCTCATCTATCCTATTTCCACCCGTCTTCCTCTTTCAGGCACTGTTTCTCATGGGGACGTTTGCTTGTAAACACCAATGCTACACCAATCTCCTTATCTCCCCATCTCCTACATACTTGAAATAGAATCTCATCTCATCTCATCTATCCTATTTCCACCCGTCTTCCTCTTTCAGGCACTGTTTCTCATGGGGACGTTTGAGATGCGAGAAGAACTTGTAAACACTAATGCTACACCAATCTCCTTATCTCCCCATCTCCTACATACTTGAAATAGAATCTCATCTCATCTCATCTATCCTATTTCCACCCGTCTTCCTCTTTCAGGCACTTCTCAAAATCAAGTTAACCAAAATCCTTGTCTTGTGGACCACTACTGCTGGGTGGACCTAGAATCCATAATCCGTAATCCATAACCCGTGCGCTCAATGGATTCCCGGCCAAGTTCATACGGTGGTGTGATATTGGCATGGAAAGTTGGGATGATCCAAACTGTGAGGGACATCGTTGGACGCCCTAATTAAGTGTGGTTATTTTAACTTCAATATTGCTGCCAACGGTCGAGATTTTGATCTCGATTGTTGGCAGCAGGGGTTTCACATTTAATGCGCAACATTCAAGTCTCGCCCAATTAAGTAGGTCTCTCACTGTTTCTCATGGGAACGTTTGAGCTCTGATATGGACTTGCAAACACCAATGCCACGCCAATCTCCTTATCTTCTACATACCTGAAAAAGAATCTCATCTCATCTATTCTATTTCCACCCATCTTCCTCTTTCATGCACTTCTCAAAATAAAGTTAACCTAAATACTACTGATGTCTCTTCCATGCATGAATATATATGAAGTTTGCTCCTTACGTGTTTGTGAATTTGCTTCTGTTCTCGTTGAGCTTAGCAACATGGGTACATAGCATATCTAAGTCCTGATTTTGCCAATTATAGACCAACCGTTGAAGAGATAGGGCAGTGGCATTCCTCAACATAGACTAGTCAACTACCTTTCAAATACTGTTGGTTGGCCATCTCATATCCTTTTAATATTCTTAAATCTTAACACATAATGAAATCATAAGATAATAAGGTCCCTGCATGCCATGGTTGTCTTTTAACTGGAATTTGGATGGTTGAAGAAGAGAGGGAAAATGTATAGACTTGGACAACAGGGAAAAATATCTCTGTGTGGGGGTATATATCTCAAGTGGTCATTATCAAGGTCATGATCTCTCATATGGGCCCATCCATGAATGGAACCTCGAGAGCGATTTTGATTCCCAGTCAGCAACCGCACTAGCTACCTCCACCATCACAATTCACAACCATTCAATGTCAATCTCAGTCACAACTGATCGATCATCTGGGTGTTTATGTAATCATACCATTGGTGGGCTCCCTAGATATTTTCCTATTGATGGTGCACATAATTTTTTTTTTATTTTTTTAGGTAGAAACATTTGATTAACTAGAAAGAGATAAAATGGCAGGCTGAGGAACAGGCTCCTTCAGCCACTGAGTGGAAATACGTCAATCCAATGCTATCTCACACGTCAGGGCCTCCTGGGCCAAGGAATGAGCTACAGTGTTAGCCCTCCCTTGGGACAAAATAAAATTCACATGAAATGAAGGCACAAGTCAGCCTACGAATATCACCAACTACATTCATCAACCTAATAGGAACTGAAAGGACTGGTTGTAGAAGCAAATTTATCACAGACACACAATCTAATTCATGGTGCAGATAATTATAGACATGCGTGGAAGTGGTGGTGCTTTGGTTGTTATATGGTATAAATTTAATTGGTTGATTAACCCAATATGGACATATCAATTTATGATATCTCAGTCATTTGCAAACGCTAAAGCCCTGTTTAAGGTTATGGAGTATAAGTGGTTTAACATAGTTTAAGAGTTGTTTTGCCTATCAGATTCATTTAAAAAGGTGAAAGTGTCAAAACATGCGTCTTTGAAAGGGATGAAAGCATTCTTAATTTCATCCCGAAGATGAATTTATTTTTCTCAATGATTATTTAGCTCAATTAATATATTTGTATATACCCAACTGTCACTAATAAATAATTAACTCTCCTAATTTTTACCAGAATACATTTAAGTTTTCTAGTGAAGTTTGCTCACTACATTGGATAATTAAACAAAAACAAATAAAAGGTACTTCTGTGTGCTATTATGTCAAAGTGTAACCTTTCATTACATGTCATTTGACTTGTTTACAAGATAAAGACTTCATGTACACTTTAATAAATAAATTTTAGTCAAATTATTCAAAAATACATATCAATCAATTAGAGGAAAAATAAGAAAAAAAATACATCTGAAAAATGTTGGGAGAAAAAAAAAAAGGTTTCAACATTGATGTACAATGTGTAATAGGCTTTGATGAATTGTTTAAAGGCTACTTCAATATTGATATTGACGATATTAGTTCTTATCAAGCTTAAACGATGGCAACATTCAAAGAATAAAGTAATTTATGATAACAATTTGATTGATTCATTTTAGAAATGTCATATCAACTTTTCATTATTATTATTATTAATTTTTCTTAATCGATGTCATTTCACTTTTGTATCCACAAAGATGATGCTTCTCATTAAAGTGCATTTTTAAAACAAAAACTCTACATCAATTAAAAAATAAATTACAACAAAACATGAAAACAAAGACTACCAAAAAGAATACATGGCCTCTTAAGTCATATGTCTAATGAATGATAAGAGGGGTTACTTTCGTGTATGAATTGGTGAATGAATTTTCTTATTTACTTCAATAGTTCTTAAAGAGCTAAAAGTTATTTAATCATCAATTACTTGTAGAATAATTTAAAAACAAATCCTCTTCTTCCATTCATTCCAAGTGGTTTAAAACAAACTTTTGACATCTACCCTTTTTTACCCAAAAATAAAATAAAAATCTACCCTTTAGGCCTTCTTCACTCATGCATGGCCTAGCCTAGCATGTACGTTCATGAATGGTAATAGGAGGAACAGAAAAATGAGTGACCAAGCGCTGAAGTAGAAACAATGGATGAGGAGGACTGAACTCTCTCTTTCTGATCTCCTTCCATGGTGGTAAGCAGGTAAGGTAATACAGATTTTCCCTCTGGGCCCCCTAATCAAGTCTCTACCACATAAATTTTGGGGGCCTATGGAATCAAAAGAAGAATGCTTTGTGGTGGCCTATTTTGTGGACCAGTACCGGTGGGTGGACCCGGAATCCATAATCCATAATCCACAACCCGTGGACTCAATGGATTCCATAGTTCATAGGGCGGTCACACGTTGGTCTCAAAGCTGTGCAGACCCAAACTAGAAGGGGACATCAATGCCCTAAGTGGGCCTTTCACTGTTTCTGATGGGGACGTTTGATATCCAATGGGGACCCTGTAAACACCAATGCCAGCCAATCTCCTTATCCCCTCATTTTCTACATACCTCAAAAAGAATCTCATTTCATCTCACCTCATCTCATCTATTCTATTTTCACCCATCTTTTTATTTTTGTAGAAATAGGTCTATATATTCAAGCGTGACCCACCATGCAAGGCATCAAGATTACATAAATCAAGAAACCCAGGATCCAAACTAGGCCAAAGGATCCGACACGTTATGGACACAACCTTACCAGCGAGGAAGTCAACCATATCATTGCACTCCCTTTTAACAAAACATAAAGAAACATTATGGAACTGAGATGCAAGAATTACCGCAGCCCACACTAAGTTTTGAATGTCCACAGGAATCAGTTCCAGTTTGGTCACGAACTTGATCACTTCCGCAGAATCTGATTCCATCAGGACATTGCAATAACCCTCCTCCAAGGCAACTAACATTCCTTTGGGCAACGTCAAAAACTCACCAACAATGATCGAATCAAACTGGGCTAGGATTGCTAACCCTTTAATGGGTCTTCCCCCCAAATCTCTGCACACCACCAAGTCCTTTAAACCCAAGCCTTTAGATCTTCTGAATAGGAAATTAAAACTAAATTGAGACACAAAAGAGTTAGATGATAGTCGAACTCTTTGTTCTTCGTTTTAGATGATAAAGTTCTACACCTCTTTTTAAATTGAGACACAAAAGAGTTTTAGATGGATTAATAGATGTTCAAAAATCCAATTCCATTTTTTAGCTATTTGATGCCTCAAACAAGCGATTGAAAGTCCAATGGGTTAAACCCACCCAACTTCTTCTCTCTTTTGCGGAGACCATCATTATCAAAGAAGACCCAAATGAAGAAGTCATTGCCATGTTAAGTCGTTTAAAATTTATGCCACACATTATACATGGTCCTATCTAAACTTTTTCCATTACTCAGCTCTCTTGTTTGTTTTATTTTGGGCAATTTCCATTAGCTTTACATCACCTACCGTAGTATATACGGGTCAAGTGTCTATAGACCTAGAAGGTCCTAAAGGTATCAAGCAAGGAACGAAAGTTCGCTCGGTTCGCGGGTTCCCTCCGTAACCGGCAACCGTGGAATCTCGGAGATTTCGATATTACCGAATTATATAATAATATATTTAAGATAACATGATGATATGATTGATGAGTGATGGCTCGCATGCGTTTAAAGTTTTGAAGTTCAAAAAATTAATAAACTAATAAATATCCCCTTTTCTCCGCGTCGTAGTTTCACTCTATGTTTATCTTTAATATTTTTATTTCAATTTTTAATAACTCCATTATTCTCCATCAACCACGTGTGCGTGCGGATCAAATTCACAACTTATAATCTCAACAAAATCGGAATTCAATCTTCATCACTCGTCTTCCTCGTCCTCGTCTTCTCCGTCCGGCGACTCACTTCATCTTCCTCGGTCCTCCTCGTCTTCCTCACTTCTCCGTCTTCTCCGTCCGGCGACTCACTTCGTCTTCCTCGGTCCTCGTCTTCCTCACTTCTCCGTCCGGCGCTCGCCCCATCCTCCCTCCTCGCCTCGTCTTCCTCACTTCTCCGTCCGGCAACTCGGCACAATCGGGTCGCAGACTCTTTCTACGGTGGCTTTGTTGAAATCGTTTTTTTTTTTAACCAAAATCACATAGCAATACCGTAAGCAGACGATGCTTCAATTGATCGAGGAAGACGCGGACTCCTTTGCACAACGAGCGAGTGACCGGAGTTGATATCCATGGTTGAAGATTTCTACCTTGCCCACTGTTCCTTGGCTGAGCGGTTTGATCTTCTAAAATCAGGCAATGGAAACCGACTGTTGGGTTCTCCTCTTCACCGGTTACAGATTTGGAGAAATATCGCCGACGTTCGCGAGATATCGCCGCTCGTTAGAGGCAGATATCGCCGAGAAATCGGCATATCCCGCAAATCTCGATTCCTCTCCTTTGTTTCGTTTGCCTTGGGCTAGCTCTCCTCGATATTTCGGCAAAATTCGCCGAAATGTCTTTCCATGGTATCAAGTACTAGTAGTGATTCGGGATCCGTGTGGGTCATTCTCGTCATAAAATCACGATGTGTTTGTAATTAATTTTTTTGGATACCACATGGGAGACTAATGTAAAATGTCACTTTATTTTGACTGAAAATGACTTGAATCAAACTTCATATAATACAAATGAAATTACCTTTTATTAATCTAAAAGATTTTAACTTACAAATTGGGACTTGTCTTAACTAAGTTTGCAAGACCTACTCATACAATGGGTTTCTTTGAAGCTCGGTCTAATCAGAAAACTTGATTTTCCATCTAAATGTAACATTTGATTTTTCTCTGCATAAATAACTGTGAAGTGGATTATATATATATATATGATTATACTTTCCTCGTGTGACTTTTAAAGGTTTTCTCAAATGATCTTTGTAGTCTATTCATATTTGTAGATCATTATTGAAACATTTTACTAAATGTTGTTTCTATATATTAAATGAGAACAAATTTAAAGAAACACTAATTATATATAAGAAGTGGTTTGATAAAAACCATAATACAAGCAAACAGAGTCTTAGAACTTAGAAGATGCAAACACTCCTAGGTCCTAAACAATCCCCTCATATGTCTTGTCCACCATTATCACGATTGAGAAAGAAGACCCAAAGTCATTGCCGTATTGCATCCTCTAGAATTTATTATGACACTGTCACTGTGTGTTAGTTCCTCAATCCTCACCTATTCATGTTGTCTCTGTTGACAAGTTTGATCCACATGTATGTTGTAGAAACTAGAAACTGCCCACAAAAACAATAAATTTGACAAGGAGCAGAGGTGCTTAATTTTTCCTTTGAAGTGAGAGTGGGCCTGGGCTACGTACGTGCTTTATAATGACTAATGAGGATGGGCAAATCATAAAGGCGGTTTCAAAACATGGATTTTTTGACGTGACTCAGCAGCAGTAAGAGAGGCTTTAGCCTTAACGTCAGCTATGATGCATGGATGCTTTGGGTAATGGTATGGACAAGGTTATATTCTAATCAGACTGTGCAAGTCTCATCAGACACCTACATGCGCCAACCGATTACACCTATTCCCCAGGATTTGGATCCAATCATTCAGGATTTGATGATGAAGAAGACTCGAAGTTGTCATATTAAACGCTTCAGAATTTATTGTCGCACTATGTGTTAAGTCCGTGTCTTTACGGTCTAGGCTCCTTGCGTTCTCTTTCTCCACTCATATTTGTTTGTTTGTTTGTTCCTAATAACTTTAATAATTCGTCGTGAGGTCTACGGGATTCACATCCTCTACAATTCACCGTGGGATCTACGATGAGTCGCTATAAAAACGGAATAGTCCTAATTAAATGAGACAAGTCATAGAAAGACGACACGATTGATTATTCTTGTCTTGTCTTTCTGAGGTTAACATTTTCCATTTCCAATCTCATGGCTAGCTTGGGATATATAGTCGGTTATAAATACCATTAAGCCTTGCTTTGCTTGTTAATTGGGTACAAATTTTCATTCAATCAATCATGACATGTACTGCTGGTGGTGTAGCTGCTGCTGCTGCTGCTACTGCTATGAAATTTGTTCATCATCATCAGTTTCTTTTTCTGGTCCTCTTGCTTTTGGGTTACCAACACCTAATTGGAAGCAGCAATGCTATTATCATTGGAGGTTTCGGTTTCGGTTTCAATTCTACTCTCCGTGTGAGTTCGAGGAACTGCATACAGGAAGGAGAAGAGAGAGAGGCATTGATGGAGTTCAAAGATGGTCTAACCAACACTGCCAACCGGCTCGCTTCATGGATTGGTGATGATTGCTGCTCATGGATAGGTGTCGTCTGCGATAATACGACTAGCCATGTCATCAAACTCGACCTACAAAATCAGCCGATCGATTTACAAAGTGTCTTATATAGCTGATTATTACAAGTTTGACGATTATGGTAATCCACATATCTTTATCGATAGGAATGCTAGCCTACCATTATGGCTAGTTTGGGTGGCCAGATAAGCCCATCGTTGCTCAAGTTGAAACACTTGACTTACTTGGACCTCAGCCTCAACAATTTCCAAGGTACTAGCATTCCAGAATTCATGGGTTCACTTGAGAGAATACCAAATAGCTTTAGATTCCAAGTTTTAGCCTAGAGGAAATCAGCTTGTCTAACCTCCGAATGGGCCCCAATTTTCCTTCATGGCTTGCAACTCAAAAGAAACTCTATTTTATAACTCTCAGAAATGTAGGAATTTCAGAAAGAATACCAAATAGCTTTTGGAAAAGCTTTTCAGAGCAGAATATAGGGACTTTAGATCTCTCGCTTAATCAAATCAGTGGAAGGTTACCTAATTCGCTAGATTTTTTTAGCGCAGATATGGTTGATTTGAGTTTCAATCAAATAGAGGGTTCTTTCCCACTTTTGCATAATGTCACTTACCTATCTCTTGGGACTAATTTATTGACGGGGCAAATTCCTCAAAACATTGGTGAAGTTTTTGGTTCTGGAGTTGAATCGATAGATTTTTCTAGGAATTCATTCAATGGGTCCATTCCTTCTTCTATATGTGCATTAACAAGGTTGCAGTTTCTTACTCTTTCAAATAATAAGCTTGGAGGGGGACTCCCTGATTGTTGGAAAGACATGAAGGTCTTGAACGTTTTAGATTTAGGAAACAACAATCTATCAGGCAAGATTCCTCAATCAATAGGCTTTCTCTCTTCGTTGGAATTTCTAATACTTGGCAACAATAGTTTTTATGGCAAGCTCCCCTCTTCATTGCAAAAATGCAGGAATTTACTTAGTCTCGATCTTCGCAAAAACGGGTTGTCAGGCAACATTCCAACATGGGTAGGAGAAAGTCTATCATTTTTGAGAATAATCAATCTTCATTCCAACTCTTTAACCGGAAAAATTCCTGCACAATTATGTTACCTTGCGAAGCTTCACTTGTTGGACCTCTCACACAATATCCTTACAGGAATCATCCCTCAATGTTTGGGCAATTTGAGTGCCGAAATTGCACCAACAGCAGCTTTTGCGGAGGATATTGCACCAATAGCAGTTTATTCGGAGGACATGATGGTTGTTACAAAAGGAAGAGAACTTGAATATAGCACGACTCTTGATTTGGAGAATAGCATTGATCTATCAAGAAATCAACTGTCAGGAAAAATTCCAAATGGGATAACAAGACTAGTGAGACTGGGTACATTGAACTTATCAATGAACCATTTGACAGGGAAGATCCCAAAGAAGATAGGGAATTTGAGATACTTAGAAACCCTGGACCTCTCCATAAACCAACTTTATGGTGAGATTCCTCAAAGCATATCTTCTCTAACCTTCTTGAGCCACTTGAACCTCTCACATAACCATTTATATGGAAGAATTCCATCAGGTTTCCAACTCCAGGTCCTTGATGATGCATCGATATATACAGGGAACTCTGGACTTTGTGGATTTCCCCTAGCTAATAATTGCTTCGGCAATAATACTTCTTCACCACCTCCAACATATGCCACAATTGATGGAGAAAATGAAGAAGGGATGGATATGCTATGGTTTTATATTGGCATGGTTTTGGGGTTCATTGTGAGATTTTGGAGTGTTTGGATCACTTTATTTGTCAAGAAATCTTGGAGGATTGCCTACTTTCGATTTTGGTCACTACATTGCTCGAGAATGTAGAAATTTATCAAAGGATCGATGCAAAAGTTTGGGTCCTCTCTATTGCTTATCTAGCCATGGTACATTGAAAGGTACGTATGAATATTCCTCTTTGATACACAAGTTCCTAGGCATCTCCTATTATGTTTATTTTCTTTTATTTTCTTTGCTCATTATAGAAATTTACTACTATTTTTTTAGTGGATTGTATGAATGATCCTTCTTCATACACAAGTTCCTAGACATCTCCAAATAAGTTTCTTGGATTACCATATATATCTGCTTAAGTTAAGAATGGAATTTCTTTGTTTCCAATGTTAGTTTAAGTTGTTGAATCAAAAAGTTTTTTTTTTTTTTTGGTATGAGAATCATAAAGTTCTGGTGGCACTGTTTTGACGTTGAGTGAAATTGCCTAAGTAATTGATTGTTGTGGTATTACAATGGGAGTAGTGGCTTACTTCTGGCCCATAACACATTGCCAAACTTTAGCTCCAGCCCGGCCTACCTGAGCCCAAGCCAAGCCCAGTAAACCACCTTTCCTGACCTCAAATGGCTTTAGGACTGGGCCTGGCTTTAAAGAATTGATTTATTTTAATGGTCAGGTTTTTGAAACCCTTCTTCATGCAAGCACCCGAATACCATTTTTTTGGATGGGTATACGGTATACCTAAATATCTTTTGTTGCGTGGACTACTGATTTGATAATTCCAACAGTCGTTGGATATGCAGAATTATAAAAGGATATGATCTGATAATTGATTATTATTCTATTGTCAAATGTGTCATTTGTCATATAAACATAAGCTTCTTTGATCGCATTGTATTTTGTATGATGAGGAGAATGGAAATGAGAGCTTATATATTCATAATTACAACGGACACCTTATTTTACGTGGGTCCTACTAAGGTAAAACAAAAAGATAACGAGGAGATTCTTGCCCCAAAAAGGGAGAGAAGATAGAAGAGCATAATTTGGTAGAAATTAAAACTAGATTGCCTAATGTAGTTATTTGCAACCATAAGTCCACATCCATGCTAGATTCTTTTAACTATCT
Organism: Hakea prostrata; assembly: GCF_041222555.1. Lineage (NCBI taxonomy): Eukaryota > Viridiplantae > Streptophyta > Magnoliopsida > Proteales > Proteaceae > Hakea > Hakea prostrata. Next base: position 14,596,521 of record NC_142600.1, on the reverse strand, counting down.
TGCAACTAGATCTATTGAGACTCATGACACATACAATGCAAGTGAAATGAGACTCATATCAAATGAGGAACTTTGTAACTTGATTTTTCAATAATGCAATGTATTTTTTATTTGATTAAAAAAAAAATACCCCGTGTAGTTTCTTAATCATCTTTTGGAAAGAAAAAAAAAACTTAGGTAGTTTCTGCTTTGTCAATTTATCCTTTTGAGTTGTCTTCTGCTCACTGTTGCCATGGCCAACTCCTCCCTTCATGGCTTTCCCTTCCACTTGTCATTTCCCTTATTTATCTCTGGTTCCAATATAAACTCACCTTCCAAGTCTCATCTATTTCAAAATTCAAATCTTCCAAGTCTCATCTATTTCAAAATTCAAATCTTACCACTTTCCATTCAGTCCAACACGCTTCAAGGGCTTCACAAACTATTTTAAGGCCAAGTACCAATGTGCACCCACTTTAAACATCTAAATGTACATAAGTTTAAATCCTTACCCATTAGGATAAAAAGGTTTGTGATTCCTTTATTTCTCTATCTATCGGATATTAGGAGAAAAACCCACCTCCAAATTCTAACAAAATGAATAAAAGATGAGACCTTTAGTAGGACCCACATAAAACCCATTTACATATGCATGGTTTAAACCAATTGTCTATATATTCACTTTGTTTTTCAAGAAATCTTGGAGGATTGCCTACTTTCGGTTTTGGTCACCACATTGTTTGACGAGGTAGAAAGCATATCAAGGGATCCATGCAGAAGTTCAAGTCATCTTTACTGCTTATCTTGCCACTGTACATTTAAAGGTATGTATGAATAATCCTCTTTGATCCACTAGTTCCTATGCATCTCCTAATAAGTTTATTTTCTTTTCGTTTCTTTACTCAATATAGAAATTTGCAACTATTGTCTAGTCGATTGTATGAATAATTCTCCTTGATACACAAGTTCACAGGCATCTTCTATTAAGTTTCTTGGATTGGCATATAATGGAATATCTTTGTGTCCAATGTTAGTTTAACTTGTTGAATCATAAAGTTGTGGTGGCACTGTTTTGCTGTTGAGTGAAATTGCCAAAGTAATTGATTGTTGTGGTATTACAATGGGAGTAGTGGCTTACTTCTGGCTCATATCACATTGCCAAACTTTTGCTCTAGCTGGGCCTGCTCGAGCCCAAGCCAGGCGCAGTAAACCACCTTTCCAAATCTCAAATGGCTTTAAGACTGGGCCTGGGTTTTTGAAACCTTTCTTCATTCATGCAAGCACTCGAATACCATTTTTTGGATGGGTATAGTTAAATATCTTTTGTTGCGTGGACTAATTTTGATAATTCCAACTGTCGTTGGATATATATATGCAGAATTGTAAAAGTATATGATCTGATAATTGATTATTATTCTATTCTCAAATGTGTCATTTTTCATATAAACATAATCTTCTTTGTTTGATCACATTGTATTTTGTATTATGAGGAGAATGGAATTGAGAGCTTGTGTTTTATAATTACAACCGACACTTGTGATGCCACCAGATGAATTACCTCTTCATCCTTTCTGAGTTTAGGATCGATAGAAGCCTTTACAGAAAAATGGGATTTGGATAGAAGCTAAAAATCGTTCTTGAACAATTAAGAAAAGAATCCTCTTCAATGTATTTTTACAGAATCTCTAAATATTAGTACTATCCTAATAAGTATTTAATCAAATCAAAACCTATAACCGATTGTTATCTCCTGATCAGTAACTGCGTCTATATGTTGTTGACAATATTATATCCATCATCATCCTTCATCTCCATCAATGTTTCATCCGAACTGATCTACCATTAGAACCACCTGCTGGATTGGAATTGTAGTCCCAGAAATCCCCCAGAAACGTCTTTGCCGCATCCAAACTAGGGAAGTATGTGGGTTCCAAGAAGATCTGCATCAACGCATCGCTAGATTCCGTAGAGACAACACCTCTGTTTCCCTTTACTTCCAAGCTTCCCATCATCGTCATGGTAAGTTGCCTATATGAGAAATAGAATTTTTTCAAACCCGATTCGATTGCCTGCAACGACTGTAATAGGTGAGTTATTCCGGAACCTCCTCCGCCCAAGTGCCCATGGTAGAGCTTCATGGCTGCTTCTTGAATCCTCGGTCCTCCTTTAGGATCCACCTCCACGCCAAGGATTGCAGGGACCTTATGCTTCAGATCCTTTGATGCTCTCGTCATCTCCACGAGTCCCTTGGATCTAAAGCAGGAAGGCTCGTATTCGGATGAAGCTTTAATCGCAAGTTGACTCTTCAAGCGAAGAAAATCGTCGGGGTCCATCATAAGGTGAAGATCTTCGATCTCTGCAAGAAGCTTCCAGATTCGTTCCAGTAGCCAGCAATCGCTCGCTGCTTTTTCGAAATCTTGGCCATCAATCCTTTCTCCGATTCGCGTGTGAAGCTCCCGAGACGCATGGATCCACGATTCTAATATCTGATGAGTGGTGTAGAGAACCTGGTTCTCGTAGTTGCTGACGTTACTGTGATCGGAGTCGAATGGATTTTTCTTCAGTGAATGAAGATCGGACGGTCTGCAGATGCGGTCGTATTCGAGCAGAGGTTTGCCGGCGAAGTTGGGCTCGCCGAGACCCAACGTAAAAGGGCACCTCCGCAATGCGCATTCGACGGAAAAGAGGATCTTCGTAGCCAGATCTTCCGACTTATGCCACGTGGCAAGCCGAGGGAGCAGGCTTCCTTCGCTTGTCCTACTTACAACGGGTGTTTCTCCATGAATCGTCCAGACTTCGGTCGAGCTCCCATCTCTGGCTAAAACACCCTTGGATGTTCTGAGATCGGCGATCGGAACAGTTCCACGTGTACTGGCAGCCTCTTCTCCGTCCTCGAATAGGAGAGCGATAAGCTCGATCTGGTTCAAAGCAACGGATTCAAGGCGCCGCTTCCACTCGTGGCCATTCGCGTAGGGTCGTGGATCGGACTGAACAACCGAGATAAGGCGAAACGTGATTTCTAGGGCTTGCAACGCCGGTTTCATAAGAGGTTCGTTCTCCCAGTTGGGGAAGTCTCTGCAGGTCCAGAGTTTCGAGAGCTCTGGGAGACGAAGGTAGTGCTCGTAAGTGGAGCACGAAGCGGAGGAAGCTGGGGAGAGCGAAACGTCGACAGCTGGAATCGGATACGGGACTGAAACTCTTACCGTTTTGGACAGCTTGGGCGAGGTTGTCGACATATCCGATGAAACTAGCTTCGTTTTCAAATCCAAAGCGACCATTTTCCAAACTCAGAAAACAAAACCAAAAAAAAAGGATAACGTTAATGGATTATGGATAGGAGAATTCTTGAAGAAGACTTGAGAAGCAGAGAGGGGGGAAGGATGTTTATATATGTACAATAGCCTCTTTAAGTTGCTCCGAACGAGAGAATGAGAGGGAAAGAGAGGCGTGTGAAAGAGGGAATTTCAAAGTTGCGGCTGTCAAGGTAAAGAAGAACAGCTGAAGCACAGCAGAAGCGGCAAAATATCAAAGCTTATCCAAATACCTAATCCAGTGTCCCAGTACGCTAATAAGATTCTTCTTTCAACGAATCCCGCCTCTGAAAAGTACACATTTTTTATTATGTTGACATAAATACCCTTCAACTATTGACGCCTGCTGCATTGGACTGTAGACCGTTGGACCCTGGTCTGGTCGTTCGTATATTCATTCATTCACTAGATTGCATTTGGGAAATACAAGACTTTGACTATTTCTGAGGATGGATCGGGTGGGTGACACCGTAACCGCGTGAGTGAGAGCCGGCCGGAATAATGTAGAAAAAACGTGTTTGGAGTTTGGACTAAGCTTGTTTCCTCCACCCTAGAATCTTCCACCATGTTCCACGCTCTCGGTTTAGACTCAGCCAGACCAAGAATCCATAAATAAGAAACCCGGTTGGGTCTGGCCCAACACTTAACTCGGTCAGCGGTTTTTCCTAATTCCAGATTTACATGGGGAGACTCGAAAACACTCCCGCGTTTCAAGGGGGAATGACGGTTCTATTTTTAGGAAAAGTTAGGCTTTAAGCAGATAATCTTTCGGCGCCTTGTCTATTATCGTTTCCTTTTCTTTCTGGCAAAATCCGTTGACTGGGGTAATCTCGGCTTTTTCTGGATGAAGATGCCGGATTCCTAATCTTTACTGGATAATGGCTGATATAAGTAACGATTAATCCAAGTCATGCTGCTTGGCGAGAAAAAAATTATCCAAATCATGCAGGAAATAGCGGTGACGGTAATTCATGGCAAACCCAAAGCGCGTGCTCTGCTGGATGCCCATACTCAATCAAGAGCGGTATGGAAGCCACGTGTCCAGACAAACAATAACATTTTGAAAACCCAAAACTCGCTTGGTGGCGTCCAGCTCAGCATCACTTATGTTCTGCCAGCGGTGCCAACAAAATTCCGTGGTCAAAAGCCTATGAAACGGCTGCTTTTGTTATGCCCTAAATTTCGAGTTGTCGGGGGAGACTTGGACAGATTTAGGTTCGATGGGTCGGTACCGGTCTCACCACAGTCGGAGTTGGATGGATCTCTCTGACCTTTCTCTTTTTTTACTTAGAAAACAATTCGATGACGCAAACGTCGGTTTGTCATTTCAAACGGTGAAATCAGGAAATCCACCGTCAAAGGATGCCCGCTACGCGAGTTTCTTCTATTATTGTGATCGTTGGATTGAGATCTTGATAAAAACAGGAGGAGTCGCGATCTTTGACTTGTTCAACCTACATGATTCGGAATCAACGCCATGAAGATTAGGTCCAAGATACTTAGATTCAAATCCAATGTAACGACAAAAAAAAATATATGGTCAATTTAGAGCAGCACCGATATTCTCGCAACGAAGGTAGGAAGTAGAAACGTTCTAGTTGTAGTTGTACCAAAAGACAAATGAAAGTAGGAACTGAAGCATGGAATTAAGATAGTGGATGTCGTCGGTCTTGAGCAGTAGTCCTCCACTACTCTTTTGCTGTTGCTGTTGCTGTTGGATTCAACTAACCAAATCAGATCCGAAAGATAAAAAATGACGGATAGTTCAACAAATATGTCTCCAACATGTATAATAAGCCATGTGTTCAATATTAATGGGATAAGATCCACGGAAGAAGAAGAAGAAGAAAAAAAAAAGTGGATTTCATTTTCTATATATAGATTGAAATGATACTTAAGTCGAGGATTTCATATTTTGCGTCCAGAATCTATCTATCTAATTATTGAAACCGATCCCCAATTCAAAGCTGCAGAACCTATCACCAAGAGAAACGGTGGCCAGGTTAGTGGGCAACCAACCGTCAAACAAGGTTGGGGTTGAAAAAAGGGTTCTGGATTGATAAGTCTCAGAGCAATTGCAATTGCAATTGCAATTGAGAAGCGGGCATTCATGCATTACCTTGAATAGTGAATGAAGGGTTTAATTAATTAATTAATTAATTAATAGCATAACAGTGGATGGATCCTTGAATTGCCAACTATCATTGAATTCTTTCATTCTTTTATTCTTTCATTCTTTCATTTTCTTGATCGATCCTTAGATCAGAGTCGTCAATTACGGCTTTTCCATAACGGCTTGCACAATCCATCTCAAGAAGATAGGTCGACTGTGTTACGCACTCATTAATGAAGGACACGTTTCAAATCTGGCTCCGAATTTTGTGCACATTTAATAGTCCTTATGTTAACGGTCTTTAAAGCTCCCAAACCTGAATTGCATTTCCCAAACTTCATATTGGATCAGTAAGGTGGTATTTGGTCTCGTAATTTTATGGAGTGAATATTATAATCATGATTTGGTTTCTAAAGCAAAGTCCTTAGAACTTGATTTCAAAAAATTGTGAAATCAAATATAGCCTCAGCGTCTAGGTCACGGAGAAAATTTTATAATTACTATTATTGCCATGTCATTTTATAAGCTTAACTCAATGTTAATGAAATACACTATGGATAAAGGGAATCTTTTCCAATTCATTTCCTTGTAAATATGCAACACATATTTACAAGTCACATCAAAATATTGTGATTAAACAAAAATAATATATATTTTATCTTATAAATCTGACATCAACCCTGCTTTAATGTGATGTAAGGATAATGAAGTGAATAACTTCCGTAGAGCAAGTGTTTTGTTACTTTATATTCGTACAAGTTGAGGAATTTTTTTATTTATTATATATTATTATTCTTAGATAGAAGAAAGAAGAAAAAAAATGAGTGCTTTAATTTGGTAAATAAATGGTATGTTACATTTGATAATTTATATTTGTCTATTTAGCTTAATTCCTTTTACTTTAACACATGACTTGAATACCACAATTTATTATAAAAAATGATGACACCGGAATATCTTCAAATCTTTGGTACATTCTATTCTATTCTATTGGTTACCCGCCAACAAAGAAAAAGAAAATTTTACTACTAAACAATAAAAGAATGAGTCACCAAACTCTTAAAAAGAAAATCTTGCTCTTTGATTATCTTCTTTGGATAATAAAAAGAATATACGTTAGAAATCAAACAAAGCAGTGCAACCAAATTAAACTCCTCGACCTGTGTCTATAAGAGAATGAGGGTGAAAGAAAAAGAAACTCCTAAGTATCTAAACAACGACTCATCGGGGATGGAATTAAAAGATGCCAAATGCCTAACCACAAACAGTAAAACATGTTTAAAAAATAGGACAAGTGGGAGGTGGGAAAGAGATATGGTTATCATTGGTAGGCAAAAAAAAATAATATGGAGAACAATAGAGTTTTATTCTTTCGGTGCAATGAGATTTATGTTTATCTATTCATTAAGAGGTGTTGGTTTTATAAAGTGATTTATGTTTATCTATTGAAACAAAAATATATGTAATGTTACTCAATTATCTTTAATTTCTTTCATTTTCTCGATCATTAGATATGAGTCACTTAGGACTTTCCATAATGGGCTACACAAACCATATCCAGAAAATTCAGCCAATTGGTTACGCAATCGCATCGCAAGTTAAAAAAGGGCGCACTCACTCATTTCAAATATGGCTCTGAATTTGCACGCACTTAACTAGTAAAACATGTTTCACAGAAAGACGACGAAAGGGAGTGGGAAAAGAAATATGGTAATCATTAATTGTCAAATAAATATACAGAGAGTAACTGATTTTTGTTCTTTAAATTCAGAGAGATTTGTGTAATTAATAAAACAAAATTGCTTAATTAGTAATGACCAATACATCTTGATGAAGAGGTTGTAGTTGGACTCTCACAAATGATATTTATAATATTCTCACTCCCTACATATAAAAAACCCTATTGAATAATAATAATAAATAAATAAATAATATGTATTAAATAGGGTTTTCAAATTTGATATGTAATGAGCATTTTCATCAACACGATCAATATGACTAGTCATTTTTAATAAAATAATTAATAGGAGGCTAAAGCTCGGACTCCAAACAAACAAAGATAAAAGGTAGAGACACTTGGTAGGATGCTAACATATTGGACACATACTAAGGTTCAAGAAAATCCATGTACACGAGCAATTTGGTCAAAATGCAAGACTTATTAACGACATGCTTTCAGGATTCTAATTAAAATGTCAATGTAGATATTTCTTTTTGGTATATAAGGTTTATTTGGGCTAACTTGCGCACACCTCGATTACATCTTCAAGGGGGAGCTTTGTTGTCCACAATGGTCAAACGCATGACCTCTTCACTGAGAAGTATGAATCTTATCACTCTACCAAGTACCAACTATGCATTGACACTGTGGATATTTCTATTATGCGTATCGTGAAGATACAATTATTTGTGGTGGTTGGAAAATGTGGCATTCAAGGATTTCTTTTTTTTTAATATCAATTTTATTTTTTATTTATTTATAACTTTTTCATTTGTATGTGTATTCGGTTTTTATTATGGAACCTATATTTATTCAAACGAACAAAAAGAAAAATCTCATAACCCCTCTATTGAGGAAAAAGTTCATTCTTAAGGTTTTTTTTAGGTGGGGGTATAAATGTAATTTTAACGATCATATTAATCTGAAAGAATATGAGTAAAAATGTTATTTATTAAAAAAAAAAATGTCATTTTTTCTAAGATATTAAAAAAAAACATATCTCTCTCCAGTCATTTATCTCTTAAATTCCTTGACCGCCTTGCATGATTGCATCTGATGTTTATAATTTTATAAACTTCAACAATTCAACCACTTTCTCGTAGTAACTACCAAATTCAGGGATGGTGTCACAATTCATTTATAAATGGGTGGTGAAACTAAAACTTTCATCTATTATGCACTATAACTTTTAAAAAACACAGGACATGCAGCATGAAAATGTAAATATATGCATATGTGATAATATCAAAGTCATATACTCACTTATTATATTATGTGCAGGGTACATAACTCAAGGTTAGAAATAGTAGCCTAGAATGTTGGGATTATTGAAGTGAAAAATTACTACTTTAATAAAGACACTCTCAACAAATGGACAAGTCACATGCTATATAGAGTATGGAATACAACAATAATTCAAACTCGTTCCTCAAGCAAGAGTTCAACTTCAAGAAATATAATGTAATGATGAAGCCATAGCTCAACTGTTCCCACAGATGAATAATCTAAATTGACCTTTAAATTTTATGCTCTTGTGGATTGACTTAAAAGATTGTATTCAAATCAATGTTTTCATGTTTAAATCCCTAACCCTCAAAAAAAACTTTTAGTTGAGTAGCTGCTATGGCAGATACAAACTGCAATTATGTATCTGATTTATTTTGAATGGTTATTTACTTAAAAAAAAATATATATATAAAAAGGAAGAGAAAGAAGAGAAGAGAATAAAATCTGCTTGAGCAAGGATATGCCGGGCGTTACTCGGGCTTGTGGTTTGCTCTATTTGTTTTGGAGTTAATCTTCCTTGGAGATCCTGACTTGTTTTAATCATGGATAAGATTAGAGCGCAACTTGTGAAAAGAAAAACAGAGAGGTAGAATGGATCCCAAGGGGAAAGAAAGGAGAGAGATAGAATTGAAAGATAATAAAGAGAGGATAATCACTCGGAAGAGAAGACCAAGAAAGCTAGGGTTTTTTTTTTTTCTTCCACAAGTGAGAGTACCAATCAATGTCTAGGGACATAAAGAAAACCATAATAGGATTTGATAAACGAAAGTATGTATACCGTACGGGACAGAGCAAATGTCAGAAATTATAGAACGCACAATAATTTAGGATTCTAGACAAAGTTTGAAAATGTAATTGTGAAAAAATAAAAAACCCAATAATGTAAGAGGAATTTTCAGCACCACTTCCTAAGTTACTCTTAAAATTAATGCAACTCCCTGAGTTTTATTTTCACTTAACGAAAATCTTAACTATGGGTAACTTGTAATTTTAAAAGTTGATGTCATGTAATTTAAGCCATAATGGGTGGACATTAGTTTCATCTAAATAATAATGAGTGCCGTATAAAAAACTTTAATTTTGAATCAAGTTTAGGAGATATACGTCGTCACGGATAATGCTCTTAGACTCACGATGCAAGGGTAATATTGAAAATATATAATAAAAACTAATAAGAGGTCTAATTGATAAATTGAATAACTCAATGGGTGACATTAATATTAAGGATTAATTTAAGGGGTGGCGTTGAAATTTTCCCTAATTTTAAGACCAATTGAAGAGATGGAATCAAAAAAATTTCCTTTATTTTCCCACAAATTGATCACTCGTGGTGGTTCATGTAACCACGCATATCCTATGATCCCAAACACAGTAGGTGCCACCTAATCTGGTTTGTTTTGCCCTTGGCCGATAAACAATAGAATTCTTGACCTCATATCATTAAACATTGGTCTTTTACCAAGTAAGCCAACATTGAATTAGTTTTTGAGTTAATTATTTATCTTTTAGTATTATTTTTTCAAGGGAATTGAGAGCTTTATGTTAAGGAATAGAGATTATTACATATACCGTATAGAGAGTGAAATCCATGATCCATTCACTAAGAGGTGGAGATTATTACTAACCAAGCGGTCCAAGCCACCTTTGGTGGTCCATCGAATCCGGTTCGTTTTGGTAACACGAACATGGTGAATGTCGGCCGCTTGTAAAAGAATCACTTTCCAATTCCATCGGGTTAGTGAATCCGATAATCCGATCGGTATAGATGGCGGGAAACGCAAAACACCAGGGGTTCTTTTTCCCGCTTAAAACCCAAAGCAACCTCGCTTCTCTTCACTGATTTATCTGTATACAGAACTTAATTGGAAAATTACAACTCCGAGAATCACCTTCTTTCATCTTCTCTCGTCTTTTCTTTGAGTTCAAATCAAAGAACCCTAACATGCCGAGCGTAATTGCTTTTGATTATGACGGCAAAGATGTACCAGTGGAGAAGAAACCCATCGGAGTGTGCGAATCCATTAGTAATCGATGCAAGCAACATTCAACACCTCAAAGGAGGCGGTTGAGATCTGAAACTACACAATGTATTTCAGTCTCCACTCCATCCATGGATTCTTCTCCGAAGATTAAATCGCCTCGCAGATCCATCAGTAGTAGCCCAAGCAGCAACGGAAAGGTGGGTTATAGTTTCAGTGGTTCTATTTATACGGTTATTGTTTTTCATTCCAAGTTGTTTTTCTCCACTCAAATTCAGTAAAAATCTTGTGATATGTACTATTGCAGAAAAATAGAAATGTATCTGAAACTACCAAATCTCCACGGAAAAGATTATCCGATAGTTTTCCCCAGAATTCAAAGTGGAATCCCAAAGGTAGGGTCGATTTCTTGTACTGATATCTACGTAGGTTTTTTTCTTCATCTGATCGATTACCGTAGATCCCAATGGAGCTCGTTCTTTAATATAGACGTAATTGATCTTTAGTTATCTGTGATTTCTGTCTAATTTTTCATGGCACAAGTGGGTCCTGATAATTTTTGTTATGCATTTTAATATTATTGCACCTCCATCCAGATCCAGACCAGATGAGGACGGTGAAGGAAGCACTCCATGTGTCAACGGCACCGTCTATTATTGTGTGTCGGGAGGAGGAGCAGAAACGGATACTGGAGTTCTGCAAGTCTTGTATTGGCCAGCAGAAAGCAGGGAGTCTATATGCTTGTGGTTGTCCAGGAACAGGAAAAACGTTGTCCATGGAGAAAGTAAAGCAGTCGCTGCTAGAATGCATAAGCCAGGTAAAATATTTCATTCTAGTCGGATAGCTTAGAATGGGTAATTCTCTATACATTTATCCATTATTATCTGCAAGAAATTTGAAGTCTGTTACCTGGGTATACTTCCATCAGTTGGATCTGTGTCAGAGCACTTGCCAATTAAGAGTATAGAGTTAGCATGTCTTAGCTACATTATTCCCCTTACAAAATTCTAAGCTGCACTGGAACTTTGGGTAATTCCTTACCACCCAAAATTAAGACCTCTCCCACTTGCTTGAATTTCTTTCTCTATGTCAGAAGTATTTTTTTGATTCAAATGGTTGAAGCTTTCCACTGGTTACCTTTTGCACAAGACTTATATGTTAATTCGTGTTGGTGTAAATGTTGGAGATTACATAGTTGGCTGCCTATATTTTTCTTGATCCATTGCATGATGCCAAATTCTTCTTTCACTAATTCAGCTTGCTACCTTGATTTTCAGGAAGGTTTTCAATCGCCAGATGTCTTGGCCATAAATTGTACTTCTCTTTCAAACAGTAGTGACATATTCAGAAAGGTACCAAAATGCTTATTAATGTGACCATTCAAATTCAAAATCTTATGCTCTTGTATATTGTTGTTTATGTGTCAGATATTTGAAAAGCACTGTCCCCAGAAGAAGATGAATGGTTCTGCTACTCCTCTTCAGTACCTCCAGAATTTGTTTTCTCAGAAAAAGCCATCAAGCAAAAAGATGATGTAAGAAAGTCACATGTGTCACACATGCTAGTTACCCTAATAAATATATTAATGCAGTGGGATGTAAAAGTCATGTTGTTACATAGTTATTAAAAGATGAGCAGAAATGTCATTCTATCTATGCCTTATTATGCCTTAATATTTATTTTTCTGCTTCAATTAATTGCTATTGTTTCAGGCTTGTGATTGTTGATGAATTGGATTATTTGATTACAAAAGCCAGCTCTGTGCTTCATGATCTTTTCATGCTTACTACTTTTCCTTCCTCCAGATTTATGCTAATAGGTATGTTGGTGTCTAATTCTTTTGCTCATAATTTCAGTTTTATTCGGTCTTGTGTGACGTAAAATTTACCCTTGTAAAGTCTCATAAGCAGCATATCAAATGCACCAAAAACATTCAAGAAGTTATAAAAAGAGGAAAAGAAAATGGGGGCTCATTTTTTGTTCTTCCCTTGCAGGAATAGCTAATGCATTAGATCTGGCAGATCGATTTCTGCCAAAACTGCAGTCATTGAATTGTAAGCCTATCAACTCACATTATCCGCTTAAGTTTAATAGCTAATTCAAGCACATCATCATTAATTTGTGTCAGTCTTTGTGAATGATTTTTTCCCCTTACGACATTGTGTTGAAAGAAATCATAGGTTTCTCTATTATCTTTTCAGTCCATGTGCATTTAACTATTGTTTCCAACACGTTCCTTCAATTTTCATGAACAAATTTTTTTTCTTTCCATATCTCTGAAGTTCCACCTTGAAGCCAAGGAACAAATTCCAAGGTTTGGCATGTTTTTACCTAGATATAAATGGGTGCCAGTATTGAGTCATTGGAAAATGCTTCCACAATAACCCCTATTGCAATTTATAAACTTCTTTTGCTAAAGGAAATTATGACTGGGGCCACAACCTGGTAGGGAGGTGAGTGGCAATCCAACCCCACCCAAATCATAGAATGGCAAAGCAACCTTCAACCATCATGTTCTTAGTTGGCGTTATCCAATCTACAAGTCTCCTATGCAAGAGAGATTTGTGTTTTTGTTAGTTCAGTTTAGTCCAAGCTGGTTTCTTAGGCTTCAAGCTATTAGATGTATGTGTTATACTTTGTTAATGTACATTATAGTGAAAATGGGTACATGCCATATCATGTTAAGGTTTCATTCTAGTAAGATATGTATAAAATCAAAATGTTGCTTTAGTATCCTTGTCAGGGTTGACATTATAATAAGATATTCCCTGTTTAAATCTATTGCCCCTGTTTTAATCTAAAGTTATTCATGTGAATTCATATGAGAGGCTCAATCCTTTCTGGAGCCTAAGCAAGCTAGTACAATGTGAAAAAAAGCTTGGTTAGGCTTCAGCAATCTGAGTGAAATATTTGTAATAAGCTTTTACTTGACGTTGTCCTTTACACATATGGTTGATTTCTTTACTCCTGTTTTAGGCAAGCCTGTGGTTATAACTTTCCGGGCCTATTCTAAAGATCAGATCCTCAAGATTCTTCAGCAGAGGCTTATGGTAGTTCCTATCATCCTTTTTGCGTGCATTTTCTCTTTTGTCTTACATGTGTGAAATCATACACTCTTTTCTCCATTTTCATCATACCTTTACTTTTTTAGTTATTTTAGGGGTGCTGAAGTTATTTTACCTTCTCAATACTGACTACAGTCTCAAGAAATGAGCTGTTGCAGATACTGATTCACCACCTCTGCCTCCAGTTCTTTACTCCCGAAATATCAAACAGCCTTATCCAGAAAATCAGTGCTTCAAACCTTAACTGCTGCTTGCAATGATTGATGTATTTTTGTCCCTCAACATGGAAAAGTCCCCCCCCCCCCTTTCTTTCTTTTTTGGTTCGCTGGGAGGAGGGGAGTGGGGAGGAATCTTATTGCTTGCCTTGTGATCTAAATGGCGTTGACATGATCTAGTATAATGAATTTCCTTCTATCAGTAATGTCTCTTATTAACCAAAGAAGGAATAGAAACCTTAAACATGGATGCACCTTTCAAATGACTTGGTTGTCCTTATTATATTTTGTATTGGGAATGTCTCCATTTTAGTCGTCATTAGTATCCTTTTGGGATGGATTAATTTTATGGATCCGAAGAATATTTTTTCATAATTTATAGAGTTTTTTCACTTGTGAAAGTGTGGATACACCTTCCAAATGACTAGGGCGTCTTTATTATACTTTGTGCTGAGAATGGGTCCATTTTAATTGTCATTGAAAGTCCTTTTGGATTGATTAACTATGTTAGGATCTAAAATTATTGTTCATAGAGTTATTCCTATGAGAAAAAATAATCTGGACCTTTTTGAATCTTCATTTTTTCTATAGACCTCAGAAATGTAACTTATTCTGATCCTTATTTGCTTATTTATCTGTTTTCCTATTTTTTCCCTAGCTACTTGGTTACTGTATTCTTAAGAAAAGAGCAATAGATATTTTAGTAACTGAACACTGTTCTATTCTGTAGGCGCTTCCATACACCATCTTCCAACCACAAGCTTTGGAGCTTTGTTCCAGGGTGAGTCCAACTTGAATCTGATCTTGGATCTTAAATTTTCAATGCTTGACTGTATTTCTTCACCTGTTCTTATTTTATGAAATAAATCTAAAATAATGGTTACATGTCTAAAATAAGATAGGACGGTACACATCTTTTGTCTTGGATTCCTACAGAATTTCTTCCATGATTGTACTTGAAAATAGTATCATCCTGAAAAGAATCTTGCTTATTATGTTGCAAATATGACAGAAAGTTGCTGCTGTATCTGGGGATATGAGGAAAGCCCTCTCCATTTGCAGGTTAGTGTTTCTTTTAGAATGAATTACTGGATTATACTTCTACAGATCCTGATTTTTCATTTTCAAATCTCTTTTCCCCCATCTATTTTTCATTTTACCATGGTGCATATTATTTTGTTCATGTGAACAGTTCCTAACAAGAAAACTATTGTAGAAAAATTAAACAGAACAGGCAAATCCAAATGGCCTTGAATGTTGTACTAGGAAATGAAAATTGGTCTCATAAGCATCAAAGTTCATGCTTGCATCAGCAGACATTGAGAAAATTTTCTCCAAATAATGCATAATGTTGGTTGCTTACCTAGAAATTTCTTCCTTATAGTGGTTTTAAAGTGAAAGCATTTTGCATAGAAATATTTTTCTTGAATGAGAGTGGATATTGTATTTTGATATTGTACGTTTCTTTTTTGTTTCAGAAGTGCAATTGAAATCCTGGAATCTGAGCTAAGCGAATCCAGTAAGCTGAACTTGTTTCAGGCTGATACAGCATTACAAGACCGACTGATAATGGCCCAATCACTGACAAATCAAGAACCTATTATTGTGAGTCATTTTCTGTTTGTACTTGAGCTTATGATGCAAGCTTTGCATTTTTGACAATGTTTTTCCCCCTTTCCTGATGATTGGAAATCACATGTAGGTAAGGGTTGATCATATGGCTATCGCATTGTCAAAGACATTTAAATCAGCAATAGTGGACACTATACAGTCCCTTCCACAACATCAGCAAGTAAGTTTGTTATTGTCGTTTGACCCCACAGTTTACTGAATCTCAAAAACTACTTTCTTTTATTTTTAAATTATGAGTACCAGTATTGTAAGACTTGATGCATAGATTCTCTTGTCTCCCAATAATCATACCAGCTGCAATGTCTTCCTTGTTAGGAAATTGCCCTCAAGAGTTCATTATTCCTTGAAACTAGCTTAGATATGAAGGAGTATTAGAAAGATGTCACTTATAATTTCTGATCCTGAACCTTCCTTTCAAACTGCAGTTAATACTTTGTACCATAGTAAAGCTATTCCGAAATGGAAAGAAGGATACCACCGTTGCAGAGGTATATTTCCATCTTCCATGACCCATAATAAGAAGTTCCAAAATTTTTCTCAGAATGCTTGTATTTAATTGTTCAACTTGTCATCTGGTTACAGCTGAATAAATCATACTTGGACATCTGCAAATCTGTACTAATTCCTCCTAGTGGCATTCTGGAATTCTCAA
This sequence comes from Hakea prostrata, assembly GCF_041222555.1. Lineage (NCBI taxonomy): Eukaryota > Viridiplantae > Streptophyta > Magnoliopsida > Proteales > Proteaceae > Hakea > Hakea prostrata. The sequence continues at coordinate 14,580,568 of NC_142600.1, read as the reverse complement.
ATATGTGTAGGGTGCTCAATGATCAGGTCATTATACTTGAAGCTCTTTACTTTTTTATCCACAAGCAATTAGCTGTGATTGTTTCAGTTACAAAAAAGCTACACATGGGACGGTAAAAAAAATTAACAGAGTTTTCCTGTTCAATAATGCAGGGCCTTCTAAAACTTGGACAGTCTCGAGAAGATAGACTGAAAAGAGTGACCTTAAAAGTTGATGAAGCAGATATTACTTTTGCTTTGCAAGTAAGGAACATAGAACTCATATTTTCACCTTGGACATTCTGTTTACACTCTTGTATGCTGCATAGCGTCGTTGTCATATTCTAAATCTGGATGTTTTTGATATAGGGAATTCGATTGTTCCGGAATTGTCTTCAGTAGTGGTGATTGTGAGAACAACAATTCAGAGTTATGGTCACCAGCATCAGCAGGTGTTTTGCTTCTGGAGATCTGTCAACCTTCTTCAACCTGGGGGTCAGTACTTTTACCCAAAAAATAAAAAGAAAAAGACCTGAAGGCTAGTACCTTCTTATCTGGCAATATACAAAATTTACATGGTTCAAACGATAAAGTTTACTTCACCTACGGAGCTGATGGGACAGATCTAGATCCATTATTAATTCTCACATTTATAGATATCCTTTTTTCTAGTCCAACCAGAAGATCAAAATGGGGTGGATACAAATAATCTTTTCACCATGGATGGCGAGAAACAGGGTTGTGCAGATTACATTTAAGGCACCACATGGTGGAAATAAAGACATGGAAAGTATAAGCAGATAGTACAATACCATGTGATACATTACTATCACTAATCTCAGAGTGATAAACTCTGTGGTCACCAAATCTTTCACTTGAATGTTCGATTGCCAAATGGAGTTTTTCTTTTTTGTTTTTACTGAATATGTTTCCACAAGTTGTTCAACAGTTTTTGTGATAGGAAGGATGATCTAGGATGTGTTTTAGCTATATTCTCAAATGTGCAAGGAATATGTATGAATGAGCACAGCAGCATAGATAGGCATAAAGCACCAGGCAATTGAACTGGCTGAGAGGTATATGCCTGCTTCCAGACTCCATGCCTGAAGCCAGCCCTTTACAAGTTGGCTGGCGGACCCAAACTAGTGACTTAACTAATTAGTCAGATTGGTTTAGCAAATACAGATGATAATTTTTGGTTGAATTGTACCCTTACTGCTGAAAGAAACAAGTGTTTGTGCATAGATGGAACATATGTTGAAAATTTTAATTGAAAGTTTAGGGTTTTGGTAATGTTATTAAACAAACCATTGATAAACTGTAATGCTTTTGCAAAATTAGCTTGGAAGACTAATAATAGAATTCCAACCACAAGTTTGTAGTTTCAGAAAGCATTTATCTGGATCTATATGCTTAAACAAGCTTCAGTGTTCCTATGACTTGTTTGGTTTTACTGATTCCCCAGGCTTGCTTCCTTTGTTTTGAATACAGGTTGTAGGATCTTCCGAGCTGAAAATCATTCAATACAAGTGCTTGCAGGTGTTCTCAACTTGGACCCACATTTCAGGGTCAAATTTATTATGTACCTGCTAGTCAGGGTAAAGCATGCTTGTGGCTGCTTATTTCATTAAAAATTGAAATAAAATTAGAGGGAAAATGAATGCTTACATGTTCTATTGCTAGCAGCCTAGCCTTGTTAATCCTTCAGAACAATCAAAATATTCTTTACTACAAAAGTATTCACTTATGAATACGAGAGCTCAAAAGTTTACTAACATGCAACACTACGAAAGTAATGGTACATTCTTTTGGACGCAACAACCTGGAATTCCTAGAAGGTTGTGCCACCACTAGTTGGATGCTGATGTTGGCCTGATGTGGTCCAAATTTCAATGAGCATAAAGTCATGTTTGTCTGCTTAGATTTTCTGGGAAAATTACCAATGTGAGTTCTATTTTTATTATATTTTTTATTTTTTACAAAATTTTACTGCAGAAATTTAAAAAAGATGGGGTGAGAAAGTGAAGCCACGCCCGCATTCAATCTTCCTTGGGCTGTGTTTAGTTCTACAATTTTTTTGGAACCAGCTTCTAAAGAGTTATGATTCTGGTTAAAAAAAATTGTTTAGTTTTAAAATGACTCTGAATTTTAATGAATTCATAGAGTCAACATTTTAGTGTAAAATCAGTGATTCCATGAAAACCACCTCAATAAGTAGAACACCACCTCTCCTGTGTGATGGCCAAGCTTCATCCTCCAACCCTGTTTCGATTTTCCCTTCTTCTCACCATGTATGGGTGCTCCCTCTTTGGATTACTTGAATCTGAAATTCTAATAAATAAATCAGTTCTTGACTCAATAAAACTATATGTATGGAACCTAATAAGATTATACTATAAGAACTCCTATTGTACTGAAACTAAGAACCTTGTGATAAAGAGAAAATAAATCTAGCCAGAACCAAATTAGATGGTTCTGGTCTGTACCGGGTTGGTCGGATATAACCCGAACTGGTTAATCCGAATTTAAACCACTAACCTCATTTTGGTCGGTCGGTAATAAGGAAGTCCGAATACAATTCAAACACAAATCAAAGATGTATTTTTATAGGACTCAAGAACGAGAATCCGTATCGGAATCTAAGTAAAATACGATTCCGAGATGAATTCAAACACTAGAAAACCTATAAAAGGGTAAGAAGACACAAGAGATAGGTACGCTGAATAGCACTATCACTATTCGTATTCTTATTGTTCATAGCTTTCTTCTCTTCCTCAATCGAATTCCTAACTAGATCATTGGTGGTGAAACTCGACCTTCCTGGTCAAGCTCATTCTTGCAGGTTCATTTGGTTGAGAGGACGAACAAGATTGTGTGGCAACACATTGCTTGAAAATCTTAGATGAAGGCATCAAGCTCCCGTTTTGAAGAGGATTATGCTCAGCTAACCAATGTATTGGAATTCATGAAATTAATCATTCTTATACTCTACAAACAACAATACAGTAGCAATGTAGCACTTTATCAGGTCCATTTCTTTGTAAGCAATAGAAAGAAATGAACCATTCATTTTTTTGGATGATGATCACATCCAAATGTTAAGATAAGATTTATAAGATAGAAACTTTTTTATTTTAAATATAATCTTAACCTTTGGATATGACTAAGGAACATGTCTAAAAATAAACCTTATAAAATTTTGTGTAACACATGACACAATAAGAGGTTGATTGTTTCTATAATGAAAAGTCGATTTGGGTGTTAGGGTATTTTTTAAAATTTTTTTATTTAACTTTTGGGTCACGGGAGATGAGGGTAGTCGGCTAGGTTTTCAGATCACTAGTCCTCGTTTTCTACTTGTTTTTGGATTTCACTTGTGAATTGAATTTGATGGTTATTGAGGAGAGTTTTCTTTTCTTTTTTCGTATGTGTAAGTTTAAATTTTTTTAATAAGATTAATTTATTTACCCTTCTACCCCTTCTTATTACCACTGGAAAGGTATCAAACATATATCAAAGGCCACAGCCTTCTTATCACCGTTGAATAGGTCTCTACATTTTCCAAAATCTAAGATTTAGTTGTATGGTTAAAAAGAAAATATATTGCACTTAATATTGACAAATTAAAGAAAAGGGTTATTATGGGAGTGCTGTTAATATAATTAGGATAATCAAATGACTTTTAGACAAGTTCACTTGTTAAAATCAGGATAAATAGATGGTTTTTTAGGCACGTTTACTTGTCAGAATCATGGAACCAATTTTTCTTTTATTTCTATTACGAACATAATTCCTACCGAAGTTAATTCCACTGAAACATGATTCTAATGTTGATTTAAAAAAATTACAGAACACTTTTCCACTTTATTAAACCAAACAAAAAATTTACTTTTTCACACTCTTCCAAATCCAGCAAAAAGATGCAATTTTAATAAATAGAATTCATAAAACTCATTATTTAAAAAAAATAAAAAATTTATCCAACTCTAGGAACCATATCAGTTCGGTTGTCAGACACTAGTCCTACACCCGGGAGTGAAGTGGCCTTTCTCATTGCATGGCAGAGATTATCCGGTTTGCTGATATTGGCTCCTAGACAGAAGGATCAACAAAATGTTCCTAAAGTTATTCTACAAGATCAACCAATTCTTAATATGTTAACATTAACATGAACGCTACAGATTCTACTCTTTAGGTCAACATGTACGCGTCTTCATCCATTGGATGAAGATCAAAAGCCATACTATTGCAGTGTCATTTCCATCTATCTAAAAACATGAAAATGCAACCATGTACAAATTTTAGCCATGAAGGTTTAGGAGACAAGTAAAACCAAAAACTGATTATATTATATCTATAAATATTATAAACTCAACAACATAAAAGACAAGGATATATCATATATGGCAATAACATGCAAGACTAATATCGTCCACAGCTAACACACAACATACGAGGTTGGAGACAAGCTATATAATCCTAGATTAGCACTCAACCCTTTTTTATTTTAGGTAATTGAACTAGACCACACAACCTACTTAATCAAACAAACTGAAACCCATATCTTCATCAGACTCCTCTGCAGGTTCTTCCTTCTTCTCTTCCTCCTTGGTATCAGCCGCAGCTGGAGCAGCACCAGAATCTGCAGCAACTGGAGCCACAGCCACTGCAAATTTGCCTGGGTCCTGCAAATTTAAAGATTTGTTTTCTTCACAATCGACCACTTGTAAAAGTAATACAGGGGAGGAAGGCAAGACATAAAAGACAGTAACAAAACATCCAAGACGAAGTTTTACAGATATAGGAACAAACCTTCAAGTATTCTTTCACTTCTTCAGCCTGTGGGAAAGTATACTCAGTTGCGAGTGCAACCGCCAAAACATTCTTATAGGCATTGATGAACATATGGGGTGCAGCGGCAAGGGTAGGGTATGAGATTGCCAATGACAAAGACGTGATCATGGATACACCAGTAGCAAATTTCTCGGCCAAATCATCCTCTGTGAGGTCAAGCACCTCTGGGCTGAAGACTGAGCCATTGTCATACACAGACAGCACAACAAGACCATAGGAAAATGGTCTTATTCCCAATTTTGCAAGGAGAGCAGCCTCAGAAGAACCCACCTTCTCACCTTTCTTGATCAGTTCAACAGGGGTGATAATTTCAACAGTACCCTTGTTAATCTTGGTTGGAATATTGAGCACCTGGGAATTAGGAGAATTAGAACTAAGAACAAAAACTCAGGAAAGAAAAAAGAGAAAAGTATCAGCAAGCTGGAGAAACTATCAACCTGAAAGAATGAAGTCTGGGAAGGGTCCAAACCCGTATTGCCAGGAGGCACGACAACATCTATAGGGGCAACAAGTCCGACCCTGGCAGGAGCCCCAACCTGTCCACGGCTAAAAAGAAGATCAGCACCATGGAAACAGAAAATCCTAAACATTACAAGCAGAAAAGTCTCAAGAACCAGTACTAAGTACACTCAGAAATAAGTAAGGCTTTTGCTTGAATATTCTTAACAAAAGTGGATTAAAACCATATAATAGACGCCAATACATGATATGACTACAATCTAGTTGCATGGAAAATAAAGGGAAGGGATTTTGAATCGTTATCTCACATGATAGTGTAACTAACTCCTGCTAAATGGAAGTGCCTAAGTTGTACCATTGCAGGAGTAAGAACAGAACCAAGCAGTGACCTATTTCTGGTCCAAGATTGAACCATAATTAAGGTTCTGGATGCAACAGATGGTAGTTCAGTTTAGTTATTTTATTACAGAATTCATTTTTATTTCTTCAGTTGTAAAGGATAGAAAGAGTCCCGTTTGAGTAGATCATCCTACTTCTTTCTGCATAGAGTTTTAGCATATGGGGCACCAATTCTATTTAATCAGTTAGGTTTGTAGGCTTTGGCTTCCTGTTCAGTTCAGATTCTTATTCTAGATGCTGGAATTTATATTCCTCCTTGAGCACATATGAACTTTCTAATCTGTCCAGTTATCGGGTTCTGTTTATGATTTCAAAATCTGTTTTTACATCATTTCATAATAGTCTGATGTTCTGTTCCATCGAAGTAATAGTCCCCGTGTTTCTGGTCTTATCCCATGTTTCTGAAGCACGAATTGCGTTCCCTTATGAAAGAATCATGATCAATTTTCCAGTGAAAAATTAGATGCATCTAATTAGTAAGTCACAAACGACTGCATATCAAACCCATGTACAATTCTCTGGATCCAGCAGGAGTAGAAAAGATTCGGAAGCAAATGAATTCCCACCTTGTATTTGCTAACTTCTTCCGAAACTTCTTTCAAGTCACCCTTTGTGAATATCAACCCAACATTTCCCTGTTATCATTAAAACAAAGGAAGGAACGACAAGAAAATATATTATTTCAGAAAAAAAAGGCGATTAGAGAACCATCGTTCAAAAACCCTTCTAATCCAAAAAAATTATGTTGATAAGCCATCCAATTCATACCACAAGGAGAGGAATAAGATTGAGAAAATCCTTATTCCCGGTCTTCTCTGAATGAATCCTAACGGAACGCTTCATCATGGTGTTCTTACCCATCAGAACAACGGAATCGCCTCGCAAACCACTTCGAATGTTTTGAAGCTGTGTCGATCCCACGTTATCGGCTGCCACCACAAGTATCTGATTGAACTGTTCGAGAAGGTCGCATAGCTTCTGATCATATGCAATTTTCCTTTCGGCCTTGGAAGGTTTCACCACCATTTTTTGAGACGAAGGGTTTCAGAAACAAACTTTACAAGTAAAAGAAACACAGAAAACCTACGAGGGCCAAGACGAAGCGAAGCTATGCTTTGTCAAGGCGGACAGCCAAGCACCGTCTCTTTAACCTCACTGAGGATTTTCAAGGATCAACAAAGGAAACACTGAACCTGCAAGTACAGTGCTCAAGAACAGTTGCTGGCCCCTCTATATATACAAGCCATGAAAGGAAGCGATTGAAGAGGCGGTGGAACTAATCTCAAGACCTAGATCGAACGGTTGTCATTGGTTCGGCGGTGGATTCTAGCTGGTATTTTCTCATAGGTTCGTGGGGGTTGATTGGGCTTCACTCTTGGGAGAAAAGGCCCATACCTTGAAGCAATGTTGGGGGCTAATATTAATGATTCACTATCAGCCCAAAATTCATAAGCCCACTTATTAGGTCCACACTTTAGCTGACCATATTCGTTTAGAACAAAACAACCATTTTTGGGCAGGTCCAGGTCCAATTTAGCTCTTTTCTATTGCATTAGTAGCTACAGAAGATCACTGTGGATCTGCGTTTACACATTCGAAGAATCAATGGAGATTGATATGGAAAGGAAATTTTGAATCTACATGTTAGATTCATGGCATGTATTTCAATAGAGCAACAAAATTATTTTTTTTTAAATTCAAAAAATATAGAAATTAAAATCTTCTCTTTCCCCACTCTAAAGAAAATATTATTTTTATATTGAACCTGTGTCATCAATCTAACTATTTGGGTTGAGAACTTTTTTTTCACCTGAGAATCTGTATGGGTTTAAATTTTTTCTCTTGATGTAGGTAGAAGATTAAGACTTTACGGCATTTCATATATATGATTTAACAGCCTACCAATGGGGGTGGGGACATAATGTCTACAATATTTTTGAAAGACAAGACTATATGAAGGTGATGTTACATTGAATATAATCTACCTTCAACCTCTAAACACAATAAAAGATACTCATGTCTGAATGCTGAAATGCTTTAAGCAGACACAGCACTATTGCTAATGAAATGATAAGATAGTACAGGAGTTCCTTTCCAGTTTGGCCAAAAAATCTACAGTTCTGGGTTTGGGGTTTTGTTGCTTTGAGAAAAGTTTGAATTAATATTCTCGATTCTCAGAAGGGAGAAGACTCGAAGACCGATAAGGTGATAGTTACCCTCCAAGTTAGCACAGCTTCACGTGAGGTAATGGCTTATGAGAGGTGAATGTGTTGGTTTCCATGGGCGGGACCTGTAAATGTCTTTCTCAGTTCTCTTTATTGGAAGACAGTAGGGAAATGAAACAAGTGAGTACACAAGGAAGACCTCTCTAGAATGTTTGTCTTGGCCTTCCTCTCTCTGATCGATCAGATTGATTGTGACGGGTGGTTCATGCATGGTTGTGTGAGAGGCCAAGAACTCTCTCTCTCTCTCTCTCTCTCTCTCTAGTTACTTTTATTTCAAACGCCACCAGAGTCCCAAAACTCCCACCAACCCATTTCCTAAGTGCTTGCAAATTAAGCTGCTCATCCGTGGCTCCCTTCAAACCAGATTTACAGTAACTTCAACTTCTTCCTGATCCAGTGTCAACGAATTGCAAAACAGTTATATATATATGACTTATCAAATGATGAATATACAGTAAAGACGTGAGATTCACCAGATCATGTAAGGGTCGTGGACCATGTTGGGTATCCCTTCACAGCAGATTTGTCAAAGAGCATACCCTAATAAGCCAAGGATAAACGAGAGGAGATAGCAAGTTGTTAGGGGAAAGTATTACACTCCAAAATTGCACTTATCTTCCATATCCAAGTAGGTCCCTTCCCATGCCATGCGTGCTTCCCTATTTTCCTTGTCTATCTCTCCCTTACCAATCTAATGTCATGGTTTGAGTGTTTGACAATAAGCCCTACTTATTTTTGAACCATCAAAAAAGTCTATAAACCCAAATTTCTATGATGAACTCATAAGGTGGTGGACTTGATATCCTCAATTTCAATTCATTCATTGCCAAAACCCATTCCAAGTTGGACCAAGGATCAATTGTTTTAACTAATGGCCACATGATTCCAAGTTTCAGGTCCTCACTTCCATGATAAACGGGGTGGAAGGTTCTGCATTGAAAAGACTGATGGGATCCAGGCATTTGATTCTAGAGAATCGTAGCTTCTCTAATTTCAATCCAGCATCATCCATAGGTCAACGATCAGTAATAAATCCCCTCTAAGGAGACAGGTGAGGGACAGATCCTTAGACAATATTTCGAGGTGAAAGTGGAATGCCCAAGTAGATATAGTGAAGGACTTTTTCCAATGGCCTTGTCCAGTAGGGGGGGTCTGTATATGGACAAATGGACCAAGTGGGTCTCTCTCTTATGACACACAACCAGAACTCTCTTTCTTGTAATTACTAACACATAACCCCACAGTACTACATGCCAAAGCTTTGTTAATATAGACAGTTTAATATCTATCTATATTTACAAATCCCTTATCGTTCAAAGTTTTCTTTACATAATTCACTAATAATCATCCATGTAAATTTGATCAACCATTTCCAGTGTTCCTTTCTCAGCCTGAAGAAGAAACTCCAAAAATCATTTCATAGTCATTATATTAAAATCCACTATATTCAAAACTGTTAATCTTATACTCTACCTAACCGTACTGTTTATACACATGCAGCTCCAAATTAACTGCACCAATCATGTGTACGTAATTACTCTAATTTTATTCCTTTAATTCAAACCTTTTAAATGTTTGTATACTTGTTATATCATCAACCCAAGTGTCAATTAAGTTGAAATAGCTAGGTTATTATTTTGCAAGTTACTGTTGGGTGAGGATCAAAGATCGCTTTGTGGGTAAGAGTCAGATTATGAAATTTTTGGTCGCTTGGGCTGCAAATTTGCATTGATAGCTAGCATCACTGACATCACAAAATTTCTACTGGAGATCACCCAAGAACTCAAGATACATACACATAACGTAAACATTGGATTATTGGAACAACAAAACATAATGAAAGACCATTCCCGAGTTAACCCTTTTTATGTTTAATAATCAGAAGAACACGGGAACCAGCACCCCAATTGAGCTTGGCATTGGCCTGGGGCTGTGGGGTGTATGTGGCAAGCTCTTTTGATGAGCTTTCATGTGGTTCTGAGCCTGAGCCACCAGCACCAGCACCAGCACCAGCACCAGCGGCTCAACTGATGCGTCTCTCTCTTATGTTTCGCGTTTAACCCTTAACCTGCTCGAGTTTCTAGTCCAATGGCCTCTCCTGCAAATCCATATTCTATGCCACTTAGCATGCAGGCATGTGCCCCTCAAACATTAATCACATGATCTCTGTATCCATAAAGAGGGGCATCTGACATCTCTTCCCTTCAACCAAAGCTCCTCTGCTATTAAGTTACAGTTACTTGTTTTTTAATTTCCTTAATCTTCATTATCGAGATTTTAATTCTTTAATTTACAGCATTCTTGAATCTCTACCACTTTTTTCTGCCAAAAAAATAATCTCTACTGGTTGTTATCTTCTGGTCCACTTGTTCCCATTCCAGTTTCTATTTTTGATCAAGTGGCTAAATTGAAAGAAAAGTCAACCTTTTCCCATGCACGTTAACTCTGTAAACTTCCCATTTTATATTTCTGGAATCATGAGCAGATCACTTGGAAGTTGGGGGATTTTCCCTTGGGAGGTGTTGAGATCTTAAAATAATTACGCAAAATATACAGTTGGGAACTTGGGATACTTCACACTGTACGTACACTGTCGTTACCATGCATGCAGTTATGGATGTCGCCGTTCGATTAACAAGCTTGAATCGATGGCCGTGGAATCGAACGAAGACCACAATAGGAATGGGAACAACGAAGTCAAAATAACTGCTTTCAGAAATGGCAATTGTTAAACTAATTTTATTGGTGACGTTGCTTAGAATTGGTGAAAACCGAAGCTAGATTTTGTCAGTCTGAATATCTGGGAGAGTGAGTTACACAAACGGTGGCGCCGCCGTTGGTGGTGGTGATGCACCCCTGGACGCAGTGATTACGGCTGCTATCTTTTGACCTTGTTAAGCGTTCCTAGCTCCCTTTCTCTCTTTCTTCACTCAAATAACAATCGACCATATCAGTCAAATAACAATTGAAATCTTGACCATCCGATTTTTTATTTCTTAACCATATCTATCTATCACAACACAAAGAAAATGTAAAATGAATAGTCGAGATTTGGACCTCAACCTCTCTAGGAGATTGTAGCCACACACGGCACAGAAGTTGAACCCTCGTGGCTTTCAACTTTTCAGATAAGGGGAGTTTTAAGTTCCGAAATCCGAATATTTTCTTCCATCGTAATCCTAACTAATCTCTTGCCAAAAAAAAAATAATCCTAACTGATCACTTGTCAGGACCATTTGATAAATGGGCCAGGCCCACCAAAAGATGGGCCATATGTGATAATCAATAGTGTAAGAGAATATGCCTAATCGAAGTTAGGCTTAACTCACTATGGAACGGTTAGGCTTAACTCACTATGGAGCTATGTCATTCATACATCATGATAGGCCCACGAATCACATGCTCGAATTGATGCTTGATGGAGTCACTACTTATTATGAAAGCTTTTTTAAATTTTCTGGTGGAAACACTTATATGAAAATTAATAAGCCTAACAAATGACAGCGGTCCCAAGAGAATATATAACTAACATATGACCCCAAGAATTAATATTCTAATACATTGTGTATCATAGGTCAAGAAAAAGTACACCTAGTTATATTTCGTTACATTTCAACTCAATATATATATACTTTTACTGTTACCTGATACTTTCTTTATGCTTGAATAGAATTGATAATACTATCACAAAGAAGAAAATTCCTTCTCGGTATACGTCTCCTTTTCAAATGTGTCTTTTCTTTCTCTTATGTGGGTTCCTTATAATCATGTCTTTCTCTATTGCATCATATGTGTGACACGAGAGATTCCACCACATTAGCATCATGGGGAGCTTTTCCTTTAGTATTAAATGAAATATCCTATCTTAGATAAGAGATAGAAGATTTTTTTAGCTAGTGCGGTGTTCTACAATTATATACCTTTGTGACTTAGTATTCCTCTCTCTTTGTTCCAACATTTCATGACTTGAACCATAGAAGGAGAAATTGATTGGGTCTCATGTAACTAACTGTAAGAGCCATGCCCCCAAACAAAGAACACCTTCCAATGAAGATCTCTTTAGGTAAGAGGATGGGAAGTGGTTGGAGACATCATGTCCTAAGTCCCAACTCCTAATAAGCTAGGGTTTGTGCTCAACCCTAAAAAAGTATCAAAAGAAAGATTCTAAAGAGGAGTGAAAAAAACAATAGTTAGGAAACTACAATACTATATATAAAGAGGAAAGCTTCAATTTCACTTTGTTTTGATATCTCATTCTATATTCCAATCTTCTAATAATTACTAGTTCCAAGCCCTTGGCCACTTTTGAAGGTCTTTGGTAAACAAAACCCTACTTTCCAACCCTACTAAAACTTTATGAAGAAAGAAGATCCTCTCTCCCTTGCATGCACGGTGTACATGAGATCGATGGTTCTTTCTATCATATAATATATGAGTTTTTCTAAGTGTGATGATACAACCAAAGGCTTGCTTCGTTATCCCAAACAAGCTAGACTTCCAGCTTCATTCTGTAAAGATCAACAATATCTAATGTGATAGAACCGGACCGACTGACAACAGAATAGCGGTTCAGTTCATATTCAAATAGGATTAGACCAACTCAAACCCGTCCTTTTTGATTTGCAGTTGTTGAAAAGGCTTAAACCAAAGCCATATCCGAATCCAAATTCCAGTAGCATATGAGATTATACATTAGAGAGAGAGAGAGAGAGAGAGAGAGAGAGAGATAGACTGTATAGAACAGCTCATTAATGGAAGCGAGTCCAAGACTTCAATTCCCAAGACATTGACCAGAAATAAGTGAAAGAGAATGATTTGAATGGTCCCACAGTAATACCAGTTGCTAGAAATAAATGTTAGGGTTATTCTTTCATTACCCCAAAACCCAAGAAAATACATGTATAGGTTCTTCTCATGTGGTCCATATGTGTGAAGAAAGTTCGGATAAGATTGCTAGATGAACAACACCAGATTAGTAATAACCCTATTTTTCAAGTAATCCCCACAAGGATTTTACCACAAATTGAATGAAAATCATTGAAACCCTGTTAAAACAGTGTAATTAAATTAAGTCGAAAGCTAGCCTTCCATGTTCAAATTATTGTTTTGGCTGCATGAGCAGGCCCCAAAGTGGAAAAGATGGAATTATGTAATTAAACGCATGACACGAAGAGTCGAGAGGGAGTGAGGCATGCAGCAGCAGGAGTGAAGAAGCTTGCAGGTGGTATAGTAATGTGGCTGTGCATGTGTGCGTGTCTAGATGATCTCTTTTATAAGTTTCTGTGTCTGAATGATCAGCACTACCCAGGCTCAGATATTTGGAGGTAATCCTTCACAGTGATGTGAATGGTCACGTTCTAATAAGTATAGATATAATTCTTGTTTAGGAAAAGAAAGCAACAAAGAAGAAGAATAAGAAGAAGAAGAAGGTCATTGAGATGTTTTACAGGTTAAATGGGGAAGCTAAGTGGGGGAGACAAGAGCAGTGAGATAGATAGATCGGGCAGTGGGGGGAAGTGAAGTGCTGGGAGAGGGACCAATGTGTAGAGCAACAACGGAACATATTCTCAGTTTTTATTCTTATCAACTCACTGTTTGGCATTGGGTGCTTCCAAATATTCTATCACTAATCATTATTTCTCCACTAAACCCAAAGTAATCTCCTCTAGTCCTCTCGACAACCATTTCTTTTTTTCTTTTTTCTCCTTATCACTCTCTCTGTTATGGTCTTAGCTTATTTTTTAAATATTGAATTGATTGGTTAAGAGAAAGACAGTCAATGGGGTCCATCATCACTTCCCAATTACCCCATGAAGCATTATATTTCTAATCTCACCCCCTAAAACCAGGTTACTGTGATTGTGACCAGAGATTAGAGAGTGGAAGACAACGGCTAATGAGTTCTGATTTGGGAGAGAGGAGAGATCAGGCCTCCCTCACCAAGCCGACAAAGTCCCATTCCAACGGGAGAAATACTACATATTTAAATTTTTTTCCAACTGGCCACTCATGTCGTCTACAACACCACCAGCACTGCCTCACCACCACCACCTCCACCTCTGAGGCTTCCTTACATATGTATCCTAAGTGGATCTCTCCATTTTTGTGATGATGGTTTTATACTGAATAAAAACTGTATGTTTATGTTCAAGATTGTAGCCGATGCCAAGTTCCTTTGTTGATGAATCTCATCTGTACTTTTTATTATATATAAAAATAATATTAATGGTAATTATTATTATAATTGTTTCATTGGATGGTTTATAAAGATTTTAGTAAGATTGAACCTTGAAGGATGGTCAATTGGAAAACGACCAATGTTTTTACGTAAGAGGTTAGAGTTTGAATCCTCTGGAGAGTCAGAGACAAAACCACCCTGCTTATAGTAATATTAATTTTCTCTAAAAATTGTAGTCAAAAATTCGCATAAGCTGTCCTAATAAACCTTCAAATAAAAGAAGAAAAAATTCTGACTAACTTAGCTTTGGAGTCAACATCCCAACTACTCCAAATTACTTACCTGATCTCTAGATTTTTGTGACACATGTTAGGTTAGAATTTTTGAACCTTCATGCATTCTAGAAATTCAACGTTCATCTGCAACTGGATTGCTTAGGTTTGACTTTCATACTCAATCACAAATTTACTTTGTTGTGTGAGGTTAGCTTCAATAGATTTCCTTTCTTTTACTCGCATAGTCCCATGTACAGCAATACAAATATTTTTTTTTTCCATTCATGCATGATTGTGTTTTTTTTTTTTTTTTATTTTTTTATATTTATTATTTTAGAAATAGATCTATATATTAACAAGCAACCCACACAAAACATCACGGTTACACAAATCCAGGAAATCAGGATTCAAACTAGGCCAAAGAGTCCGATACGCAACAGATACAACCTTACCAACAAGGAAGTCAGCTACAACATTGCACTCCACATGATTGTGGTTCATACTTCATAGCTTATTTTTTAAATGGTCAATGTGTAATTTCTTATTTTAATTCCTCTAAATTGAATGGCCAATTGTGCACAAAACCTTTTATACATTGGAGGAATAAGTAACGCAAGACACCAACCTAACAGGGCAAGCAACCCTATACAGGCAGAGAGCCATGAAACTAGGAACATGTTTTTCAATTCCTTTCCCCAAATTAAATGATTATCTTCTAATCACATTTTTTCTGTCACTCATTCCTGCGAAATGACATGTTTATTTCATTATTGCGAAATAAAAGAAACATACATAGCACGACAGGTTCACATCCTCTACAATTCTTACTCCTTGCAATTCCTTGTAATTTCTATCAAGGATTGTGACACATGACAGTCAATTATCTTACCATCACAATTAAAACCCAAGTAATAATTGAATATAATAAATTCCTAAAGTTTCGTCTATCTTCTTTAAAGTTTAATTTTAAGGATTTATTAGATTCAGTTCCTAGTTGGGTTTTAATTGTGATGGTTGGATAATTATTTACCACGTGTTGCAATCCTAGATGAGAATTACAACAAATTGTAGAGGATGTGAATCTGTCGAATTTTTAGGAATTTATTAGATTCAAGTTTTACTTGGTTTTTAATTGTGACAGTTGTATAATTGATTGTCACGTGTCATAATGCTATATAGGAATTACAGAGAATTGTACGGATACAAATTATAGAGGATGTGAACCCATGAAGCGAATATCATTAGCCATCATGGAATTTGATTTTAAGGTAAAAATTGAGTTTAGGAAATTACACATGGAATGTTATTGTTTTATCAGGTGCTTTATATTAAAAAAAATAAAATAAAATTGTTGGCAATGAGTCAATGACTGCAAAAGTAAATTCCATAAAATAAATTAAACAAAATCCTAACTTTTATGGAATATGCTTTTCCTTTTATACAACAGTGTAGTTCAACTATTCAAAAAACTAAAGTCAATCGATGTAATTGGCTCTAACAAGATAACCCTAATAATGGATTAACCTATCATATCTATAATGTGAACTCCACGAATTATTATTTTTAATTTTTTAAAATTAAAAAGATATTTTTTATTTGAAGTTCATTTGGACCAACTTACTTACACCTTGCTGTATTCTTAGGGAAATTTTTATATAATTAATATAAGCGAGGCTTCGCCTTTAATTCTGAAGGAATTCGAAGTTTGCCTCTTATGTAGAAACATTAGATTTTTAATTAATCAATGTTTGGTCGCGTAGAATTCTACGTCTCATCCTCCAATTCGCTTCCTTCTAAACACTTTCTTTTTTCTACTACTCTCTCTCTCACCCTTTCCATAGATTTCCTTCCATCTACGATTCTCTCTCTCTTATACATGAATAGAAGTAGAACAGGGTCGTTACTCTTTTCTATATCTCAGTTGGAATTTCTACTATAAATGCCGAGAGACATTGCAAGTAAATCTCATTTTATGTTTACCCAAAAACACTTTTCTTAATATTTCACGATAAATAGTTTTCCCCCCCCCCTTTTTACATATCTCTCAAATAATAAATTCATCTCCGATTGAATCGTGATAGAAATCTGACTTTGATTAGAACTTGACAATATTAGTTGAAAACTGATTTACATTATTTGATTATCTTGAGAGAGAAACCAAGTGTCACATTTATGGATTAGAACTTCTAATGATAATTTTTCCAAAACGTTTATAAAGTTATGAAACTTGCAGGATAAAGTTATATAATCTTTGGGCACCGCAGCTGGCCAATAATGTCACATCATTTATAGGTGTGGAAGACACTATTAAATTTACCCAAAAAAAATGACATTAATTATGAGATTTTGAATAAATCCATTGATGTAATTCATGCGGACCAACCATTAAAATAGAGACAAAATGGGTAGAAGTACTTAAGTTGCCATCACAAGCAGATTTGGACAATAGGATTATGAACCTTTTGTGGTTTGACTCATCAATTGTTAAAACTTCATTTCAACCAAATTAATGAGCTTGCTTAATTTCCTTTCTTTGTCCCATTTGCTTGCTTTATCAAACAAGTTAAAATTAATTATGAATCCTATTTAATGTATGCAACAAGATATGTTCATGTAGCTTAATCCATACTAAACTTATTATTCTTCCATTTTAAGAATTATAAACATTAAATTGGTGTTTAACCAAAACATACCACCAATCAATACCATTTGGTATAATCAAATGATTAATACTCAATAACTGAGAAACTTAGGATGCTGACCATTTTGACATTGACAAGTTCATTGAATTGTGTTTTAAGTTCACTCATTTCCATATATAAATCATTAAATCAAACTGAAACCAAACCAATTAACACCACTAGATCTATTATATCAAGTTTAATTCTAAATTGTACAAAGAAAATCCGATGAAAAAATTAACACCGCAATCTTTTTTTGTAACCATATTTTATTTGCGAGAAAGCACATAGAAGTAGTTTACATAAAGATTTGCAAAACAAGTAATGATATTTTTGCTCAAAAAATAGTTTATGGCATTTAACTTCAATTACACATAGTATAGTTGACTCTTATAAAATGATGAAACTATAACAAACAATTAATTTAACCCCAGAAAAAATAATTATTAAATTATACGTGTGTTACCATTGTGTGTTCTTTTTTTTCCCTTTGTATTCAATAAGATTTGACTAATAAAACTGACAATTTTTCTTTGGGTAAACACTAATAAAACTGACGTGAGGTCCTCAATTACATCAAGCACCTAATAGTTGGTAACAAATACTACCCTTTTTTATCATGATTTTTTGGTGAAGTACTACAACATTGATAAAGATATGTATATATATATATATATATATGATGTATACCAAAATTTGTGAGCTTATATCATGGAATGTTTTTTTTTTTTTTTTTTTCATCATAAAATATGGAAAATAAAATTTTGATTAAAAGATATCATAATCATCATTATGGAATGTAAGTAGTAAATGTTTATTTAGAAGTATTTTATGATACCTAATTTTGTTTTTTAAATATTTAATTCAAGAACTGTCATTGCCATTCTAAACATTAGAAGTATTAGACGTGATGTGAGAAGACTAGCTATCAATACTTTAAATCGAGTTCAATACATCCTTTAGTCAGTGGGCATAACCTTTATGTATGTTGATGTGTTTTACAATGTTCTAATAGTAGTTCTTTAAATTTTAGATTATGCTTTATGTACTTTCGAAAAAATCAAAATAGTATAAGAGATTAGGATCAAACTATATGTAGAATTTTTCTACCAAATAAAAAAAATTAATATAAAATTCTTCTAACAAAAAACAAACTATATGTAGAATTCCATTAGACCTGATTTTGATAATTATTATATCCAAATGAGGGCGTGTATCAAGCTCCCATTTCTATAACATAATCATGTCTATGATCCAATTTGCAGTTGTCCTCACACCCATTTATTAAATATTTAGGATATAGCCCATCTCTGAACATTAACAAGGTGAATTAGAGGTGAGTCCTTCTAAACATATAGTAGAGGTCGAAAGAATTCTCCATCCTCACTAGTAAAGGATCCAAACTTGATGTTTGCCTCCCTTACCTTCTTCAAATGAATGTTGTGATATTAATTTCAAAAGAGAAAATTATTGAAACTTTTCCGGGCGGGATCGAGAAATGGAAGTCATAAAAAAGAGATGTTTCTCTTCGCACCTTAGATCAAGAGGAAGGGTAGCTTGTCAAGTTGGCCTGTATGTTTTACCTTGACTTCTAAGACTACTCGAAAATACTTGCCTTATCTCAACAAAATCTCTTATAAGTCTCCTCTATCTCAGTGTATTATTTTTTATAACTCATCCACCAATAGTCGTATAATGGATTGATCATTTATATATTAATTTAAAATTAAGATTTCTTTAAATAAAGATGAGGAATATATTTTGCTAATGACTAAGCAAATGAGTTAGAAAATTGGTAAGTTCTAATAGAATTCTCCTAGATTTTTTCAATACAAATATTATTTTCTAAATCCTAAATAAATTTTCTCACTTGTTTTGAACTGGTTTGACCAGAAACAACCAGGTCCCCGTAACATCAATCAACTTATTTAAATTACTTAATGAGTTGATTATCTGATTGAAAAGTAAGTTTTCAACCAGCTGATGTGGTCCTGTGAAAAGATTTGGTGATAGCCAGATATTATAAATTACCAAAAACAAGAGATAGTATTATTAAAAAAATCATTTTTTTGGACAAAATTACTTTTTTTCCAAAAAATGATTTTTTTTTTCTTTCTATTTTTTAAAGAAGCGAGTAATTTGATGATAAGATTAAACTGGAGAGAAGAGAGTGGATTATAAATTGCGTCTTGAAGAGGGAAAGTTGCTAAACTGGGCCGGTAATCAAGTGAGCCGGCGGGAAGTGGAGGCGTGACGGTGCAGGTGCAGCTCTAGTGCTGCTTTAAAAGCGTGCTCAAAGATGGGCTGGGCCCGGCCGGCAAGAGTGGCTCGGCTTAAAGCCGAATGGCTGAGCAAGCGGCGCCGAACCTACGTGTAAAGTAACGTTGGAAGCAAAAGGATCTATTAACATCATAATGGGCTTTCCTTTTTTGCGGCTCGTGGGTTAGGCGGCCCATGATAGATACACCGGTCCATCCCATCATCTCTCTCTCTCTCTCTCCTCCTCTCTCTTGATGATTCCTTGACAGGTAATTAAGAAGTTGATGGAACCTCGATAACTTAAATATGAATTACTTTAATATTGTACTTATTTGCTCTTTGCTCTAGCCTCTATAGTAAATGAGAGATTCATTTCTTCTTCAACAGGTTCAGGAATTAATTGGGAAACTAAAATTTTTAGAGAAATTTCTCAGTGAGATTTGGATCTGGGTGTATCATAATTAATCCAACTTAATTAAATGATCATATTCATGAACCTGATAAGACGTAAGAGGTGAATTTCTCTCTCTCTCAGACGGCTTGGTCGCTTCTCTGTTACTCTTAGTCTTACCAAAGACAAAGTCAGAGGAGTGAACTGTGAAAGCTGAGAACAACTAACAAGAATAGATTTGAGAAGTCATGGAACTGTGGGAGAGATTAGGGATTAAGGGCTAAGAAAAGTTCTGATTACTGTGTTTTTTTCTCTCCTGTAAATTTGCTTTTAATTTAATTATGTTGTAGCCGTTTGGCGAGAGAGAGAGAGAATGTGAAAGATTTTTAAGCCTATAAAAGCAAGCTCTGGTTATCCGCCACAACCCCTATCTCGATTCTCACCCGCCCACTTCCTCTTCTTTTCAAGACGATCTCAGAATTAGGTCAGGAAGATAATTGGGCTTTCGTCTTCTCTAACTCCCTTTCCCCTGTTAGCTTAGAGCGAGTGTAAGAATTCTGAGTTTGAAAGTAAATCCCCAGGTATAAGGGAGTGAAAGAGAGAAGCTATGGCATAGGAAATAGGAATATCTAAATTCGAGGTTCATAAAGGCTCTTTTCTTCCTCTTCTTCTTCCATCTGCTATTCTGCTCTCTCATTACTCTTTCTGCGACTATCCTTCAAGGCCCCTGATTTTTCCATTCTATAGCTTGCGGCCTTGGTTTCTTCCGTGCCGTTTCTGCAGAGAGAAAGAAAGAGAGGGAGGCGCATTTAAGTGGCTGGGCTGAGATTTGTAGTCGTTGAGGAGGATTTTGACAGATAAAAGACGATTCGTCTTGTCAATTCCTCCCTTGCAATAATAGCAGGCCATTAAAATCGCAGCAAATCCTTGACATTTTGAGCCAAGTTTCTCAAATCTCCACTCAAGGTTGCAAGTTCAACGCCGTCAACTGCTGGTCTAGATTTCGTACTCGCACTACCCACTTCTCTTCAGTCTTCCTACCTTCAAGAGAGAGAAGTTAATAGGAACAAAGAGAAGAAAAAAAAGACAGAAAGAGAGTGTAGTATTTTATTTCTACATTTGTCCAGGCTGGCCTTTTTTGTTCTCTCACTCGATCGACACTAACCGGAAAGGGACATCTCGAAGAAGGTAACAGACTAACAGGCAACTACTGGAGTGAGATTGGATTTTGGGTTCGCACGAAAATATGTTGGAATCGTTTTCGCTCGTAAAATTTTCTTGAAGCTTTTGATTTTCTTCGTAGGTTTAGCTGTTTTTTTCTTTGTTCTTTCTCTTTTTTTGTTTTGAACCTTTGTTGATTCTGTGTGATAGCTCTGGTTAGAGCTTGGAACTCGAAACAAGAATTCTTCCTGGGATCGGGGTTTCTTTCTTTATTTTCTACCGTTTTCTGTCTTATTATTATTTTTTCTTTTGTCTCATTTAGTGTCTGCTTTCTGTTTCTGATCTAGGCGAACTAGAAGGTCTCCTTGGAAAAAAAGAAGAAAAAAGAGGAACAATGTTGCCACAGAAGCAAGCCGAAGAAGCCATCGTCACGAACTACAGCGAAACTACGGAGCCTGATGGGAAGGAGGAAGAGTCGGAAGTTGAGTCTAAGTTCAACCTGAAAGGTTTTCTCTGGCATGGTGGCTCTGTCTACGATGCCTGGTTCAGCTGCGCCTCCAATCAAGTAAGCGCAGAAATTTATCTTTGGATTACTCATATTGGCAATTTTAATTGTTTCATTTTCTTCTTAATTTCTTCTGCTAATGCGAATCTTTCCTTGCAGGTAGCGCAGGTTCTGCTAACGTTACCCTACTCTTTCTCTCAGCTGGGTGTTCTCTCGGGTATCATATTTCAAGTCTTCTATGGCATCATGGGTAGCTGGACAGCATACCTTATAAGTGTTCTATACGTCGAGTATCGGAGCCGGAAGGAGAAGGAAAACGTGAGCTTTAAGAACCATGTCATTCAGGTAAGTTTTCATGATTTCAACGACTAATCGAAAAGGTGGAAGGAGAAAATTCTTCTTCTTTACTAGCAGAGTTAAGATCCTTATCCTGCATTTTCATCTTAATTAGTGGTTCGAAGTACTGGATGGACTTTTGGGTCCTTACTGGAAAGCCGTAGGACTGGCATTCAACTGTACTTTTCTTCTATTTGGGTCTGTTATACAGCTCATAGCTTGCGCAAGGTGAGATCTTCTTATCATTCTTCTTGAATTTCACAGAAAGCAGTTTCTTCTTCTTCTTCTTCTAATCTTGTTTACTCTGATGGTTGAACAGTAATATATACTACATAAACGATCATTTGGACAAAAGGACATGGACTTACATCTTCGGAGCTTGCTGTGCAACGACGGTTTTCATACCCTCCTTCCATAACTACCGGATTTGGTCTTTTCTGGGACTTGGAATGACTACCTACACTGCCTGGTACTTGACCATCGCCGCTCTCGTCCACGGCCAGGTATTGTGTTATTCGTTGTCTCCGATTTCTAATTTCAGGGTGGAACTGGTAAAACCTGAGTGGAATTAACAGCAGAAGTAAACAAAGCAGGTTGACGGAGTACAACACACGGCTCCGACGAAACTGGTTCTGTATTTCACCGGCGCTACCAATATCCTCTACACTTTCGGTGGACACGCTGTCACAGTGTGAGTAATCTTTTGGTCCCTTCCTCTGGTTTTTTGTTAATTACAGTTGCCCCACCGTTCGCAGCTTTTGCTGGTTATATGGGGTTCTGAGATTTGTTAACGAACCAAGACAAAATCATGGGGAGGAGAGAAATCCTCTTGCTTTTCCTTCTCGTTCTCCAATTCATTCATCGATATATGATGATTTTGCCGCCGTATCTCTGGACTGCCAACTATATTCTGCCTTTTAAATTAATAACTTTTTGCCTTTTGTCTTTGGCTGGTTCCTTGCCCATGTCCACATTTCGTTCTTGGGTAAAACGAGCCAAGGGGAAAACACCTCAACCCAACAAATTCTGGTTGAGTGAGACGAATTTCGTTACTAACATGGTAGAGATAGAAGTTCCACTTGCAGAAGAAGTAAATTTGGTGTTGGGTTTCTTTTTAGATCTGAGAGTAGTCGATTATTCTCAGAAACTTTGTAATCTGAGAATGAATTCAGAGCGGCGTGTGGGGTCGCTGAGTTTTTTCCGTTCGTGAAACTTTTCTCAGGGAAATAATGCATGCGATGTGGAAGCCCCAAAAGTTTAAGTACATCTACTTGCTGGCTACTTTGTACGTTTTTACGTTGACGATTCCGTCGGCGACATCCGTATACTGGGCTTTCGGCGATCAGCTACTCGACCACTCGAATGCCTTCGCTCTCCTTCCCAAGAACGGCTTCCGTGATGCCGCCGTTATCTTGATGCTCATCCATCAGGTTTGCTTTCTGTTAATTTAATTAATTTCTCTTCTTTTTGTTTGATTAATATTCATGTTTGCCTTCTAGCAATGTTAAGTTTAGTTTAGGGGATGTTGCAAAGGTGTTTGTGTAATTGACTGAAAGAGAAAAATGCAATGCAGTTCATAACATTTGGGTTCGCCTGTACGCCGCTGTATTTCGTATGGGAGAAGGTGATAGGAATGCACGACACCAAGAGCATATTCTTGAGAGCTCTGGCGAGGCTGCCTGTGGTGATTCCTATATGGTTTCTGGCTATCATCTTCCCATTTTTTGGACCTATCAACTCTGCCGTCGGTGCTCTGTTGGTTAGTTTCACTGTCTACATCATCCCTTCGCTCGCTCATATGCTCACATTCAGGAAGGCCTCTGCTCGACAGGTAATCAATCCCTCTCAGCACTCTCAGTTTTCAATCTCTTCTGAATGATCTGATCCCACCAAATCTCCAGGGCTGAAGAACGCATTTATTTTTTCTTTTCAATCCTTTGCTTTAGCATTCAAATTCATCCCTCCTCGCTGTCCGCTGTCTCACTCGATACAGCTTTTCCTGATATGATGGCAACAACGTAATTAACTTCGCCTTTTGGGCCGTTTTGGTAATTGGACACTCCGTAGAGTTTGACTATTCCTTCACGCCCCCACACAACATGAGAAAAAATTATGATTGGGAGCTTCGGATGTTATCTTTAACTAGTCCTGCAAAAAAGACCGATTGGCCCGGGGGTTTTTGAGGTTGGTAAATAAAGGTTGAACCAGGTTCGGTTTTGGGCCTAAAAAGGTTCAGATTTAGGCCAGCCATGGAGGAGTGTATTGCTAACCCAAAATTGTGAGGACTTGGGGTTTAGGGTCCCATGGGTTGTTATCTCCTGAAAGCTTGTTTGTCGTCTGCATAAATGGGATTGATGGTGATTGATACTAGGGGGGGGGGGGTTCCTTCTTATTCATATCACATATGGGAGCTGGGCTCTGCTTGGGGCAGGCATTATTGGTTTGGGTAGTACATTATTATTATTAGGTCATATAAATGGGTTGGCCTTAGGGTTCATGGCTCCTAATTTAATAGCCATTTTCGTCCTCTTCTTGGGTGCTATGGAATATGGATAGGGTAACTGAGATATGGGTCTTTTATGGGCTGGTGGCAGATGCAATTTTAGTACAATTATTGTAGATAGAAGTTTCGTGGGTACCTTTCATGGTCATGATGACATCCTAAACATCCACCATACCCCTTTATTCGTTGTAAGGGCCACTAGAAGAAAGAGATAAAGACGCAATTAAAGCCTTGAGGGGCCTTGGAAATATTATAGGAGATGGGGGTGGTGGAGGGTCCTTCTCACTTAGTTATTTGCAACAGTTTTGTGATGCATTCATTTCCATCCGGTTGGTCCGATCTGGTTCTTGTATATTTGAACCCATTTGGGGTTGTTTGATTAATGGGTCTCTTCTCTTATATGCAGAATGCCGCAGAGAAGCCTCCTTTTTTCCTCCCAAGTTGGACGGCCATGTATGTAGTTAATGCGTTTGTGGTTGTGTGGGTCCTAGTAGTTGGTTTTGGGTTCGGTGGTTGGGCCAGCGTGACCAACTTTGTCAAGCAAGTCAACTCATTCGGCCTCTTTGCCAAATGCTATCAGTGCAAGCCACCAGCGGCCAAACATCACTAGTAGACCGGATTGAATCGGATTCTTCACAAACCCAGATATTGGACTCCTTCAAGCAATAGCAACCAAAATCGACTCTTCTTGTAATATAAACTTTTGGAGGGTGGTGGTAGTGAAGGCGGCAGGGTTGGAATGTTACCCTCAATTGCGTGCTTGTTTTATTTTCCTTTTGTCCTTAAAAATGTTTTCCTTTGTTTAATTTGTATTGAATTTCTTAATAGTGGTTGGTATACAGAGAATAGATATATGGGGACAAAACAATTGTGGAATTATGCTGTCAAAGATAGTATATGAGTATATCCATGATATCTCTTCTTTTCAGTACCGAAGGTTCATTTTTGAGGGGCATATTGGTACTAGTAATATTAAAGAAATTCTCGTATATTTTAATGATCATCATGTGATCTTCCAGATGCCAATCAGACGACTCTAACCCAGTGATCCAGATGTTCAAGATGAGTCCTTTAGACAACAGATTATGGATTCTTATATGGGTGAGGCCCACCTTATATTCACATGGGCTGCACGTGGGTGCGACTGCTGGTCACGTGCTTTGTAGGCCTTGCCCACTCTCTGAGCCTTACTATATTCTCCACTCACATGTGTGTGCTCTACATAGAACTGTAGAAAAATTAAGAAACCACCGTTTTTTATATATGGATTTTTTCCCATTTAAATTAGCTATTATATTATTTGTGGCTAAGTAGATTAGTATTAAAGCCTTAATTTGGATCTATCTAATTGATTATTTAGTATTTGAAATATAGGATTTGATCTTCACCATCACATGATGAGCACGATATTCGGGTGTCTTCTTGCTGTTTCCATTACAATATATTCAGGGGAGCCGAATTCCTTCTTTTTTTTATGCTAAGGTTGACTAGTCAAATTAAAATTCAACAATAAGTTCTAAAACTTTTTGAAAATAAATAAATACATAAGAATTTGGCAATTAGAAAAAGAAGAGTGGGTCTGCACTCTCATTGACTCTTTTATCAGTGGGAGATGAAGTTGGCTTTCCACAAAGTTGGTATGGTTTGAAACACAGGAAGTCATTTCCTCTCTAGTCTCTATCCATTGAATGAGATTCTTTATTGATATTCTTGTTATCCCATTGCAAGGAAATGAAAATCCTTTGGTTTGGTATCAGTCCATCAAAGGTTGATACTTGAGAAAGACTTTTACCTAAAAAAGTAAATTTAAAACTTTCGACTACCGCCTCCCCCCTTTCTTTCTCCTCACCTACGAAAGGAAAAAGATATGGGTAAGAAGAATGAAGGATCAATTACATAAGGTCCTTTGATGATAGTTAGCTTTGGCCTTAATTTCCTTTGCATGATTTGTGTACTACAAATTGGTGAAGTTGGTAAGGTTTATTAATGAGTTCAAATCCTTTCCACACAAGCAGGGCATCTACCCATCCCCCGTCCTCTGGGTGGCCAGGCAGGCCATGTCTCATCCATCGAGTGGGGCTGGAGGATGCACAAAAGGCCTACTCGAGTGAAGAGGATGTGGATTTTTACCAACTCAGGTTTGAAGTGGACCTACTAAACAATAAAAGAATGAGTCACCAAACTCTTAAAAGAGGGTTAGTGGGGTTAAGGGGGTGGGATTACCAAGCTCTTTGTCCTCAAAGAGGTGTGTATTTCCAGTCGTCTCTCCTTTCATAAAAGAAGACACGAAGAACATAAGGGGGCTTAAAGCTTCTCCCTAGTCCCACCACACGTTGGAGATTTTAAGAGTTCAGGAAAACTAAACATCTGATCAAGAGTGATCCGGGCAACTTGAATGAAACTTAATTTCATTTTTCCGTTTTCAATTTGGAATATAATCATTCTTAGTTTACTTTAATCATGCATCATTACTTCAATGGCTTCTTTTTGAGTTTTCTTAGTATATGTGCCTGATAAGACTCACAGAATGCCTAATGCTTTGAACATTTGAAAGAATAACAAACTGTATATAAATACACCTGTAAAGGAAGACAGACGAGTCTCAATGTCTTATCATTCTTGCTCTTGAAATCAATCACTAAATTTTCTTTTTTCTTGTTGGAAAGTGAAAAGAGAATCACCTGGTTACCTTGACAAGGCCCATATATAGTATAATAGGAAAATGAGTTGCCCAACAGCACTGCAGGGAAGTATATCTATGTGATCCCTCATCCTCTTGCTTTTAATAAGGATGGGCTAACAAGTATTTTCAAAAATCAATTCATCTATTGGATTTTTCAGCAGCAATATATGATCTTCTTTAAGAACTTGGTTTCCTCCATTTCATGGAAGATTACCTATTTATTGTAAATTTATTCTTACAAAGATATATAGATTCAGTAGTAGTCGATCTTTCTTGTAGAGAATGGTAATGCTCTTTGCAGCAGGTGGAATCCTATGAATTGAAACTCAAACGGTACTCTAAATGGTGGTTTTTCAAAATATTTAGGTGTTCACTCCAACTACTATGCTTGTCACATTTTCCTTTTATTGGCTTACAGTTGGCAAAAGGCAAAGACAACTACCAAGAAGTCTAAGGTGCCCGTTGTTGGACTTCACTTCTGCCTAATTAAAAACATTCTAACTGTGCACTCTTTGAATCAAGCTTCCATTTTGTTCAAGTATAAGACACCTTCCAACTATATGATTACATGCCTCACTCGAATGTTCTCTTGTTGACTTGAGGAGATAGGAACTGAATGTAAATAACACAGCTGAATACAGTAAATTTAAGTTCAAAGCAAATTAAAGTTAGGGACATGCAAGGTCACTGGATAAATCTTCATCAACTTAAAATCATACAGCTGCATAGTCTGAAGTTATTTGAGAATCTAAATGACGACTCTGCAAAGTAATCATACATTAACACCACCACAGAGTTAAAGTTTATCATTGTCAAGTAATACGATTAACCTACCTGCACCCAAGATATAGTAATTAGACTTGAAATTCTCAACTTGCTTCTGGACATTCAAACCTGGAAAGCTTAAGTTACTAAAGATTGAGCTTATCATTCTCCTTTTTAACTCTTCCACAAAACACCAAAACTTGGACTTTCATAAGCACCCAAAAGTTGAAGAAAAAAAGGAAAGCAAAATGGATTCAGCTATACAGTAGAGGCCACAGGCCCATAGAGACATTTCTTACTAGATGTGCGGCAAAATACAGGTAGCATCTGGATACAAGAATTGACCTCCTACCAGCACAACAATAATAAAATATGCAAACGTCAATGGCTAATAACATGTTCTTTCAGGCACACAGTATGATAGGTTTTCAAACTCAAGGTTTGTGGAAGGATTTTTCAACTAAATAAAGCTTACAAAATTTTAGAAGGCAAACACACCCACCCCATCATTGACCCTCTCAACGAAAAACATAATTTCAAGATCAACTCGCATTCATGAAGCGCGTTAGTTAAGTCCCTCTAAATTTTCTGATGGGGGTTCCTTAGCGTTTTTGACCATTGAAGGAACTGAACAAACAAAAGGATACTAGCAAAATATTTCATCCAAGTGAACGTAAACCTTGTTGTCATTAATCCAGAAACCTCAGGTGTACCATAAGCTAAGCTAGAGAATTAAGTAATATTCAATGCAGAATACAAATTGGAAATTCTTTTGGACGTACTAATCTCGAATATGACAATTATATTAAAAAGTTATTCTTAATTTTTCTTACGGGAATGCTTAATTACTAAAACAGTCATGCAAAAGTTAAAGTTAATTCTTTCTCCAACTATGATCAGATATTTTACCAAAAACAATTGAACTAAAGCAACCAGGAACATCAGCTGAGAATACAAGAAAGATCAACAGCAATATACAGAAAGGACCCAGAAATTAAAGTTTTGGAGGAAGCTATTTAATTGATATTCCCATGAACAAAAGGAATCTGGATTGGTCCTTCTCACTTGAGTGCACTTCATTGAGCTTCACTTTCCAACATCCTCAGAACTCCACTTGGATTACCTTTGCATGTTTTCAGGTTATAAATTATTGAATAGATACGTACGGTCAAAGGCCTGCAATCAGACAGAACAGACAGTGGGCAAACTGTTGGCTGTAAACAAGATTTTGTCACATTATTTGTTTAAAACACTCTCTGATGGAGAAACACCCAAGGAAAACCACTAGCAGGAACTTAGTTATCCCAAAACCCTTTTAGAAAGTACTGTGATCTCTTTCAACTAAGGACGAGTATCCTTATAAGATCAGCAAACTCACCACGCACCTGCAAGATGATAGAATCTACAAGACTACAACAGGATTTCTACTTTTGCTGTTGATGTAACAAATAACTGAGTACTGCAATGATGCACGGAGTCATGGAGAACCATTAGACAGAGATAGAACCACAACACAGGAAGTTGGAAAATTTTGATAGCAAGAACTCAGCCACACACACCAAAAAAAGAAGAAAGAAAGAAAGAAAGAACTTGTAACCAGAATGAGTAGAGGTTTAATTAGAGAGGAAATTAACTACAGTTTTGTAACTGTCAGATCACAGAATTGATTCAGCATTGCTTGCAAAAAGAGAATCAGCTTCAGGTAAGCTTTCTTCTAGCTCTGCAGCTTCATCCATCAGACAATTGATACTAGCCTGCCTTTTTCCTTTTTCTTTTTTGCATTTGCGATTTATGAATCTTGCCCTCCAGCTTTTGCTTCGCCGACTCCATATCTCAAATTAGGTATTCTCACGGTTCTCCATTACAACTGTAAAATTTTCCAAACGTTTTCGAAGGCAACGTACATTGTAATTGATGCATCCAAAAACTGTTTAGCAGCCTCTGGATTCCTTAATACTAGCCCGTAAAACATTATACGTGGGCCGACCGCATGGTTGAGAAGCCACCTTGAAAGGTTAAATTAATAGTTGAAACACCACAGAACACTGAACACTGGTTGGTTGCAGAGCTTAATTGAATAACGTAATGGAGGGAAACGATTCAGGTACCTATCTATGATGTCTTAGTTTATATAGGGTTTACTTGTCATTCTTGACCATTGGATCAAATCCATGCCCTTCCTTTGTGGCCGTTCAATCATAGGGTTTTATCCCTCTTTCGGAGTTAATGGTAGTTACCTTTTGTGTATCCCGAATTTCACGGGAACACGCTTCCTTCCATAACTGTCGGATTCGTTCTTCCTTACGCTACCCGATGGTCCATCTTTTGAACCAACCTGACCGGGATCACTAGCTCGACTGTGGTCGAACCCGATTTGACGTTATTTTTTCCTTATCAGTAATTCATACTCTAAAAATCGTCAAGCATTAAACAGTAGTTCATATTTGTTTTCTCAGTGGTTTTAGGCTTTGGATATCCCAAAATATCTCATCCAATCCATGACTCGAATGACTGCGAAGTAGGGGTGCAAGTTTGGCCCTGGCGGCCCTGACCCGCACTAAGCTTGCTCTGAGCCTGAATAGGGTTTGGGCCCTTAGAGCCAAAATATTTTGGCCTTGAACTAGGGCCAAGGGTGGGCTTGGGATTACTCTCTGGCCCGCCCAACCTGGCCTGGCCCGTCCCTAATTTTGACCCTGATCTTGGTCCTGATTCTAACCCTTGATTTTGGCTCTAATTTTGGCCCATGATTTTGGGCCTGATCCTGGCCTTGATTTGAGTCTGGATCCTTCACCCATTAGGAGAAGAATTAATTATAATCCACATGGGTAAATACTTGACACGTGTCAAATTTTAAAAACATTATCATGTTTTTTAGAAAATTAATAAAAATAAATGATATCATCATTACCAATGGAGTAAATATCCATCTGATTTTGGTCCTGATCTTAACCCTAATTTTGACTCTAGTCTTAATGTTAATTTGACCCTAATCATGCACTAGACTTTTACCATAATCTTTATATTAATATTGATATAACTATAAGTCTTGATTTTGACCTTCAATTATTTTGATCATATTAGACAATGAGTTCCTTTTTTATATTATTTTAAGATAATTTTATTTTTTGAACTAAGTTCTACTATAGGGGATTGATTCACTTAGATTACAATTTTATCTCTGTATAAATAATTGACCCAACACTCTCATCCAATTATAAATACAGTCAAACTCTAATTCCTAGAATAAAAAGCACTCAAACCCAACCGATGGTATAAAAAGAAAAGCTCAGAAAGAACCTCCCCAATTTTCTATTCGAAAAAAGGGGAAATCCTGTAGGAATGTGAAAACCAACTCCATACCCCAATGCCAAAGTCATTAATGTCGATGCTTTATATCCTTCATCTATAAGGAAGTCGATATAATTTGAGAAGTCGTTTGCTTTTGTTGCTGCTGAGAATGCTGCAACATGAAAGCAAAAGGAGAAGCCGTAGGAAAAAATCATCTCTCACAATTGATCGATAATCTCGAGTTTCTACTCCGTTTTTCATTTATTTTATTGGGAAAGATGTCAGATGCTCTTATTAATGGCTTGGCTGGTGCTGGAGGAGGAATCTTCGCTCAGTTAATCACGTATCCCCTACAAACTGTATACTTCTACTCCTTTTTTTGGCATATTTTGTTTCGGTTAGGATCTTCTCTTTTCTGATTTGGTAATTGTCGCCTTCTTTTTCAAGGTTCTATTTTGTTATTTCACAAAAATGACTACTTTTTTATTGCTTCAAACTAGGTTAATACTCTTCAACAAACTGACCGAGATCCAAAGAAGTTGCAGGGAACCTTGGAACGGTTGAACTAATATGCCAGATATTGTAATGCAACAATTACTTTTACTAAATTACTGGGTTTTGGTTTATATATATATATATATTGGTGTGCATTTTTCTCTTGGGTTTGATTTAATGGGTTCAGGTTGCTAAACAGGAAGGATGGGGGCGTTTATATGGAGGCCTGACACCCTCGTTGGTTGGAACTGCTGCATCACAGGTAAGCGCATTATGCTCCCTTCAACCATTGTTCTTTATTCGGTGCAATTTTTACTGTTCAAGTGCTGAAAAATTAATGCTTAAATGTGCTGTTTACCGTATAAAAATATGTAGATCAACATTGAAAACTCCATATAAGTTCTATGATAGACGGGACTGTCTTATAGTCTCACACACCAGATGGATTTCAATTACTTATAAATACTTATTTTGGTATCTGTAGGGACACTAAAATTAAAAACTGTTCGAAAAGAAACTAAGGCAAAAAAGATCTTTACTGGATTTCAATGCTTGTTCTAAAACTGACTCTTGTTTACGAATAAACATTTAATTGCCCTTCAAACTTTGTGGTAGACTTGAGCAATTAATGTTCATTTTAACCATAAAAGACAGAACCCCATTTATGATGTAACATTGAAATGGAGTGTAGAATTGTATGGGTGACTGGCATATGCTAATGCTTTAGTAGTTTTCTGTACCTCCCCTCTTATCCAGCAAATATATCAAACACCTCATCTCTTTTAACTTTTTGGTTAAATTTAACTTTTACCGTTAATTATTTTTCGAAAACCCCAAACTACCCTTAACTAAAAATATTTTTTTATTTTAAACTTAAATTACCGTAATCGCCCTAGTAGTTAATACTAAATTACACTCCATTAAAATAATTATTAAAAACTAATACACCATAGTTAAAATCCAAATTATCTTTAATTATTAAAAGCCCAACATACCTTTTTGTTTTTTAAATTATCAAACAATTAAAAAAACCTAAAATAATAGTACGAGTTTAATTTTATCAACATACTCTCTTTTTTTTTAATTGCATTTTTAATTTTACTTGATTGTAGTAACTTTTTTTTTTTGTTTGATAATTTTTTTTTTATAAAAAAATGATATATTGGGCTTTTAATAATTAAAAATAATTTAAGTTTTAACTATGCTGTTTTTGTTTTTAATAATTATTTTAATTGAGGGTAATTTAATAGTTTAACTGTTAGGGTGATTACGGTAATTTAGGATTTAAAACAAAAAAATATTTTAGCCAAGAATAGTTTGGAGTTTAAAAAAAATATTTAATAGTAAAAATTAAATTTAATCGAAAAAGTTAACAGAGGAAAGTGTTTGATATATTTGCTAGGTAAAATGGGAGGTAAATGATATTTACCCTTAAAAATATTGCAAGAATAAGAAGTCCATTTGGTGGTTCCGAATTCTTATTTATGCTATTGTTTCTCTTCTTTCTTCATTGTTGCATCCACCCTCTTTTCTTGAACCATCCAGTTCTGTACAATTAAGAAATTGAAGAAGATTTAGAAATCCAACCAAAGAGAACCTCAATATAAGAAAAGCTGTAGAATAATTTGCACTAATATAAATGCAACTTTATTTTACAATTGCAAAATTATAACTTTATTCGACTAGTTCTAGTATAAGAATACTTTAAAATTGTAATTCATAATAATAAAAAAAAACATGTTACAGAACCACCTAATATATATATATATATGAAATTTTGTAATCAAAAGATTTGGATAATCATTCCACTCATTAAGAATAAATATTATAACTTGGTTTAAATTATTACAAAGTTAGAAATGAAAATTTTACCTGAGATTTTTCTCTTATAGGTTATTTGTATATCAATTGCCTCCAGTATGTCAAAATTATCCTTTAAAAAGAAATAAACTGAAAATCATTATGTTAAACTATAATTAAATACATAAAATAACTATAGAAATAACCACAAACAATCCGACTATCCATGCTAATTTTGTATGGTTATTCGTTATCCTCAATCATTCGTAATATATATCTAAAAAATCACACATGATGTATGAACAAAGTAGTTTCAAGACACCAAGAAAAAATAATAATAAAAGAGAAATGAAGTATTCTTAAAATGCCTCACGCGATTATTATTTTTAATAAACATCACAACTTTAAACATTTATTTGCATTCATTTTATTTTAATTTTATTCACCATTTCATATTATAGTTTGAAATATTATTTCCGTTTATAATACATCGAACAACCTTATAACTAAGGATCACCTGTTACTACTTAGGATGAGCTTATTTGGTTGAGAGCTAGCTTAACCTAATTTTGATAACTTTTACCATATGTTGAACTCTATTGACAAAGTATTATTGTATCATGAGATTTTTCTTTTTTTTGGTATAAGTATTATGAGATATATTAGTAATCTTGTACCCAAATTTAAAAACTAACTAATTCCCATTTTTTTCCGTAAAAATTAACTAAATGCCATATATGTGAGCTATATTACTTTCACTTATAGTTAATCTGTTGAATATTTTTCAATACACCCTCATAAATGGTTATATGTATATAAATGTGGAAGTTTACTAGTAAATAATAGAGGAAATATATCTTAATGCATGGCTTCACTCATCCACAAAGGTTACTTCCAGTTATTTAGAGGAAGAGTTCGAAATTCGAATGAGTCTACCTCATCAGATAAGGATTGATAAGACAAAATGAGGGGAAAAGAAATAAAGAATTATTGAAAAATAACAATGGTTACCTTAATTAAATAATTGTCTAAACCTCTTGATATAATTTTATGAAAAGATGAGATTTCAACAATAATATGTTTGTCAACCTAGACCTTACTCATGTTGTCATGAGAAGATTTAGCATGTTTTTTGATTGAAAGGATATTTAATATTATGTATCATTAACTTATTTTTTTGGCTGAATCAAAGGTGAATGAATACTAATTAACTTGCTAAAATACTTATAGTGACTTACACGACTATCTTTTTTTGTTCTTGTGATTTGAAACAGAACATTGGTCGTAATCTTTTAATTTTGTAGCTGCTAGTCTATATTCTTGACAACCAATTATCTTATCTATCTCTTATGCTTCTCAAACTTGTAGGTGTAAGGTTGCATGAGTGATAATTCGAACAAAACATGTTCATCATAAGCGATAATTCGAACTCCGCTGAAGGTTGTGGCCCAAAATTAGCTAATTAGACACTATTTTTTTTAATCCTTTTTTTATTTGTTCTGGTTTAAACAGTTTGCATTTTTTTTTCTTCCTGAGTTTGGATCATCTACACATCAAATTTAAAAATGAAATCATCATTTTTAGGAAATGAGGGAGAATATTTGGATTCCTACATTTTTGAATTTTTTCTGAAAAAAGAAGATTTTATTATGAGATGACAACACCAAACATTCAACCATGCGAATTTGTGGAGACAACTTGAAATCAGCGTAGCACCTTGATGTGACTGTATGAGGCAAATTTGTGCTGCAAGACCTCTAAGACTAAGAGTGGAGAACTTTCATCAGAACAATCTATTGGACCTATGACTTCCATTATTTAACCATTCTTAGATGGATAAACCCATGATTAGATGGATAGTATCAATTGTTACAATAACTTGCTATGATATTTGGTTATTAATAAATGAGGTAAATTTCACTAGGAAACCACCTAATCCATCTAAAATAACAGATTTGGTTCAAACTGGACCATTGGCGTGATAGATATCATGCAACAATATGTACATGTGCTATTCTTGTAGAATTTGAACAAAGCAATAAGATAATATTGATGTGTGCAGGTATAGTGTAAGCAAACAACTAGAAGAATGGGATGGGCAAAGAGGCTGCATGTTAAGAATAGCTTCCATGTCATCTCTACGGGATTATTGGAGGACAATGACACACTAAAAGCTGTGGTGACAAGCATAAGACAAGGCATTCAGAAGCAAAACAAGAAGAAAACCACATAAGTACCATTTGGTGCAACACCTCACAAATCACCGACTTGCTACCAATACAAAAAAACAAACCATAACCCTAACTCCTCACTTACTCGAGATCTTGATGGAAGGTTTAATCTATGAGCCACTTGCACTGAACTGCCCAATTTACGTCTAAGGGTCAACTTGACTTGCCTACCGACTGAGACAGGATTAAAGCGTCACGTAGGCCCATTCCATTGAGAGGAAGATCCTTGGCCCTTCTTCATTCTCTATAGGGGTCTCTGCCCACATGAAAGCGGGGGAGAGATGGAAGAGATGGAAGATGAGAATAAGAAGGATTTCATCTCCTTTTTGATCATTTTGATATGAAAAGCTGGATGCCACAAATATTAATACATTCCAAAATTAGACACTATCACAATGGTTTAAAAACCTAACTTCTAATGCTGAACCAAACCCACCAAATGATTGGGAGAATATAACACCAGAGTTAGCTAGTACTTGCAACCAATTTCAATCAAATGTTTTCTTTTAACAAAAAAAAAAAAAAATAGTACTTTATTTTTCATTTAAATTTTTTTTTTATAGTACAGATTTTTTTTTTCTCGGGAGGGGATCTGAACTTTTGTTTTTTTCTTCTTTCCCTTCTAATGTCCTCGTTTATTTTCTTTTCATCTCTATACAACGAGAACTCAAAGCCGTGTGAGATGCGAAAACCCAAACGATCAAGATTACTCGGACACGTGTCCACTAAGAATTTGGTTAGGGATATTCTTCCCAACGAGACAGAGCAATGGATTAGGCGGGGAGTTTTGGGTAACGGCTAAGAGACAGCAAACCCAGCCAGATTATAATCCCTTTAGCCTTTCGAGTCCTCCCACGAAGCACTGCTGGAAGATAAAATTGAACTTTCAGAATTCGCTCGTTTTCTAAGTTATCCTTAAACCCTAATCATCTGTTACACTTAGCTCGCCGGCCACTACTCGAGTAAGAAGGCTCTGTTTCCACGATTTTTTTTAGTTCTAAAAGGCATCGCCATGAATTCAAGGTTTACTGCTTGATTTTGTAGCAGTTTTGCTTCTCACGGACACCAGAGATGAACGTTACGATTGCCTTCCGCGATAGTTTCTCCTCCATTTTGCAGTGTAGTTCTTGCTGTAATTTTCGTCTTCTTCCAGTTATCTCCTCTTCAGTTTCGGTGAGGCGGAGATGTTTTCCTAGGCGCCATTTGCGGGAAATTTCTGTTCCAAGGTCTTCGATTCTTCCTTACTTATTGTTATCATCTGTGCGGTGCCTGATGTATTTGAATTTGGAAATTGGAAAAGCTAATATCTTATTCTACATTCGCTTTGTGCTTCGTAGGAAGCCGGGGATTGTTTGCCGAGTGACAGATACAAAGACTGAGCCAGAAAGTAATAATGATAAGGTTCCAACTTCCTCACTGCACTAGTTCCAGTTTATGTAGTAACCATTGGTTGCAATATTCCAACCTGTTGTTTGGCTGCCAGTAACTGCGTCGATTATCGATTCAATATTAGGTTGGATTGGTATAGTTCGCCGTTAAACAGTTTTTCGCTGACTGGAGTCTCATATATGCGAATCGATGTTGGCTTCAGATTGCCTTAGAATCTATTGTTCTATTTTTCTCGCCTTTTTGGAGTTCACACCAGGAGATTTTCCCTCCCTCTGATTTGTCCTGGTTTAATGTTTATGTCTCTCAACTTTGAGCGTTTTTTCTTCCCCAGGACACAGAAAAACCTGAAGATGGAGAAGTACCACTTTCTAGTGACCCGGTTACACAGAATGATTCGCAGCCGACTTCTGTTGATCAAGTATGAGAGTATTTCAATATATACACATCGTGTTGATTGATTGATTGATCTTTTTTTTTTTTGATCTGTTGTGGTTACCAACTTTGTTAGGACGAGGGCCAGTTAGCCAAGATAGAAATGCTTCGTTCAACCAATGCAGTTGAAGATAGCACAAGAGAAACGAAGGGTGAAGGTGACATCCAGGTAACTTATTTTCTAGCTTGAAAATGCCACAGCTGCGTATTACTAGAGTCATGACATTCAGGTAACTGTCCTTACCAATAATTTTGGAAGTTCAAGTAGAATTGTATTTGCTTTCACTAAACCATGATATGGTAAAAATTTACTGTGAATACCCTATAAGTACATTCTGTGTATTTGTGTGCAACGTTCTTACTGACAGCAACTGATGGCTATTAAGGAGCTGTTCAACAGCTTTTAACTGCTGAATAGCTCTTGTAAATATGGAAAGAGTTGTCAATTTGGTCATGTGTAACACACAAATAGTCTTGATTATGAAAGAAAGCGGCGGTCATCTAGGGAACCTAGGATTCTTTCAAAGAGGGGGCAATAAAACTAATGACATTTAAATAGTGGAGGGGTAGCCTTTATATCTAACAAATCACCTATATATACAAAGGAAATTTTCAGCCGTTGACCCTTAGATCTGTCACCTGCTCAGTAGATTAATTGATTCTTCACATGGAGATGCTGAAGTAAAATTTGTGGGTGGGAAAGAAAAAGACTTGAGATTTTATAGGGAGGATCCATTCAGATCAATGGTTCATTTGAGTTTTCCCAAACCTCTGTTTTTAATTCGATGGACAGGCAATTAATTTAATTTTTTCAGTGTTTGATGTTTCATGCAGGAGGAGACCATAGAAATTGCAAGTGGATCTCCTCTTCCAGGTGTAAAGGTAAATTTCTGTTGGAGCTATTTTTCTCTTTGGAGTTTGGTAATCTTGTTTCAGAAAATGGCTCGTGTTTCATGATTGTTCTCCCATTTCCACCCTTTATATGAATATTCAAGTAGGCTCCATCTGCTTGAAAGTTAAAAAAGTTAGAAGGAAAATGAAATTATTCAAAGAATAACATGAGTACTAATCAATACTAGCAGTGTCAGCTGTGACAGTATTGGACAAGTTAAAATTAGTACCAATGCGTGTGAAAAATGGAAAAGTAGAAGTTTATCAACCATATTTTGTGATTACAAAAGTTTCTATTTCCTTCCGAAATTAATATCAGTTCCGCTGATGGTCATTTACTTTGAAGTAAAAAAGCCATAGTGTTTGTTATTTTTCAACAGTTCATCTGCAATGAAGTCTGTATTACATATTGGTTACTAATGTTCTTTCCCTCATTGCTGGCACAGAAACTGAGTGAAGCAGTGAGAATCCCAAAGGAAACAATTGACATTCTTAAGGATCAAGTGTTTGGTTTTGATACCTTTTTCGTGACAAGCCAGGAGCCATACGAGGTGAGTTCATGAATTCCTGTTTATAAGAGGCTGGCAAAATTTTTAAATGGAATTTCTAGATGCTCTAGAATTCTCTGGTTATCAAAAAAATTATTAGGAACCTGTTATTAAAAGTCAA
Organism: Hakea prostrata; assembly: GCF_041222555.1. Taxonomy (NCBI): domain Eukaryota; kingdom Viridiplantae; phylum Streptophyta; class Magnoliopsida; order Proteales; family Proteaceae; genus Hakea; species Hakea prostrata. Next base: position 14,541,721 of record NC_142600.1, on the reverse strand, counting down.
TACCTTATCTATCTCAATTTATGTTGGGTCATGGAACGGCACTGGTTGATGGGAGAAAATAATCCATGTGCTTGTTTTATGGATTTTCTGTTCTTCTGTTTATTGCAGCTTTAGATTATAGGCGATACATACATACATACATACATACATACACACACACACACATATATATATATATATATATATATATATATATATATATATATATATATATATATTTTTCTCATTTAACCTGTTGTAATTTTTCTCTGTTGAAGATTTCCCACGAATGTTATGTCTGAAAGAATCCCTGGGGTTCCTTTGTTGTTCTAGGGCGGAATTTTGTTCAAAGGAAACTTGCGAGGGAAGGCTGATAAAAGTTATGAAAAGATTACAAAAAGGATCCAGGTGCATACCTAGCTTTTGACATTTAAATACCTGGAGGAGAATAGTTATTTAGGGATAGTTAGGTTCCAGTGCGTTACATACAGTATTCATGCAGCCAACCTAAGTAAGTGTCCTAAGGTTTTGTTAAGTTGAGTTTAGTCTATTTGCAGGATAGATTTGGGGATCAATATAAACTTTTCCTTCTCATCAATCCTGAGGATGATAAGCCGGTGGCTGTAATTGTTCCGAGGACAACCTTGCAACCAGAGACAACTGGTAATGGACCTTACTCTCTATATATGTTTTTGCATTGCTGGTTGACCACCTACTGGATCTTCCTGTTTTGAAATTGTAGTATGTTGTGGGTATGTATCTAATCTTTCTATTTTGTGGAAAAAAATTAAATTTGGTAGTATGATACAAGGGACAGAATGTGTTTTTATTTTAAATATACTATTCGTTTGGTGCTCCTGGTGCAGCGGTCCCAGAATGGTTTGCTGCAGGTGCTTTTGGACTGGTAACTGTCTTTACCTTACTTCTTCGGAATGTACCTGCACTGCAATCAAACTTGCTGTATGTTTCTTCCCCCTAGTTTTTTCCCCATTTAATATAGTGTATCTTATGTTTAGTTTAAAGTGTTATCCTTCTTTTTGGGATGGGCTAAAATAATTTCACCAGCTTATATTGTGTAAAATCTAATTGACTTCTGATTACTTTCTGGGAACTCCTCGGTTTATTTTCTCAATAACATCCTATAAATTTAGAAGAAAGTATGTTACAATAAATTGTATGTGGAAGGAGCAAATGTATTTGATTTTTTTTTATTAAGCATGTGAACAAAATTGAGATAACACAAATTATTGATTGAGTGATTGTAGTTAATCATGTTAAATTGTGTTGGTGTCTAGATTCATATATGATAACCAAATTCAAATCCTCTGAACCTGAGATTTTCTTATGCATTACTGTGCAAACATGCTCATTTGGTTTCTAAAGCTTTCAAAATGGTTTATGTATTTGTAACTGATATGTGCGACACAAATTCTTTTACTTGACTTTGACGATGGACCCACACCGACATATTTTAGTTGGCAACCCAAATGACCAGATTTGTGAGATTTGTGATGGAACCTGATGGGTTTACCTGTTTACCCGACTAAATTCTATAAATATGTTACCTTATGCTCTCTTATTAAGTCATTGTGAGATTTGGAATTTTAGTACTAGGGCTTTGGGTGAAAGTTTTTGTTACACAATTCCGGCGATTGGGTTTGAAAAGTCTCTAGTTTAATATTCTTCCACATGGTGAAGTTCTTCTTCGCCCATGGATGTAGTAATGGTGTTGGTGTGTGAACCATGTTAAATATGTGTTCCTTTGATTTGTTTCTGTTATTGTTTGTGATTTCTTGGTGTTCATTCTAACAGTAACCCTACACTAATATATATGTCTGTCTTAGGTCTACTTTTGACAATCTTGAATTATTGAAGGATGGCCTCCCTGGAGCCATTACTACTGCAGTTATTTTGTTTGCGCATGAGCTTGGCCACATTGTAATTGCTAGACGCATTGGAATTAAGCTTGGTGTGCCATACTTAGTTCCTAGTTGGCAGGTGAAATTTCATTTTCCAGCTTTATTTAGTGAATCCAAATGCTGTCTAATTGAATATATTGAGTACAAAATGAATCCACATTTTTGGACCTTCATTTTACCATTAGCTGCGCCATCATCTTAACTTTCTTTTTTTCTATTACCTACTGCCACAATGGGTACACCAGGACCACCCCACTCTGTAGAGTCTGGATGTTGAAGATATTGTAAAGCAGTAGTGGTTAAGAGCTCCCACCCATCCAGCAGTTGAGCATGACTATCCTATATTTAGGCTCTACCCAAAGCGCTGGAGCTTTGGAATGAATATAGAGCCCTGAGGAGCTGGCGTCATTGATTGGGAATTCATTACCGAAACCCTTCCACTTACGTCTTAGTCCTTTGTGATGCATTTTATAACTGCGAAGTCTCCCAAATTGCTTCCCCATGTTCCCCATGGTGTATGCTGGGTTTGGACTTTGGACTGCTTTCATCTTTTCTTTCACTCATAATGTGAGCAAGACCACAGTTTGTGAACGTTTCATATGTTTTGGAAAGAAATATGAATGGATGATTTATGTGCTATTTGGTGGCAGATAGGTTCTTTTGGTGCCATTACCAGGATTGTTAATATTGTGCCCAAACGAGAAGATCTGCTAAAGCTTGCTGCTGCTGGACCCTTGGCTGGATTCTCTATTGGTCTTGTGCTTCTGCTCTTAGGGTTCATCTTACCACCAAGTGACGGTATTGGCATTGTTGTAGATGCATCAGTTTTCCATGAGTCCTTTCTTGCTGGTGGCATAGGTAAAATACATTGATTTTCATTCATTTAGTATATTTGAAACTATGCAGCTCCTATTGCATGAGATTTGCTTGAGAATCTTTCCTAATACTTGGGATCTGCAAGTGTGAATTCTTGTGCTTCTCATTCACTTCTCTCACATTTTTTTGTTCAGCTGTCGACTTGAACTATGTTAGTCAAATGAGTCTGCTGCTAGTCTGCTTGGTTGAGCCTTCTTGGTTGTTCGTTGTCCAACTAAAATGTTACTAAAGTAATAGACATTTTGGTATATACTAACTGTATACAGACTTGTATGTGTTTGCCAAAATTTGTTTGCCAATCAAGGAATGAAGGATCCAGGTTGGGGAACCATCCAATCTGGATCAGCTGGTTTTTCACTAACTGCCATAGTAAGCTCAGATTGGGTAAGGTGACAATTTTTTTGATTTGACCAGTTTTTAGAACTTGGCAGCAGCAGAGGACCATAGGCAAGCTATAAATGCTAGACCAGCTTGTTTGAATCCAATCAGAATGGTTCTGGGTACGTCTGCATAATAGCTGTGTACTGGATGTAAGACAAAGGGCATCTAATATATTTAGGATGTCTTGAGAGAAAATATGAGGGGAGATCTAATGTAGTCTAATCCAAGATGCAGTGAAACTGAAGGTACTCAGACAATCTTGGATTCCAATAGATTGTTGCCTCAAGAAAAGGTTATGGATGGAAGTATTTCGAGGATTATTATATTAATGTTTCCCATTGCAAATGAATAACATGGAATTGGGATTATCTGTAGTTTCCCTGGAAAATTGTGGTATGACCTGTGGGAGGGTTAAATTCCATGATTCGTATATGAATAGTGAAGTTTATTTTTGAAACTTTGAATGTACATGGTTGTTATGGTCAAAAGACTCACAACACAGTCAAATGAAAGATATAAAAAAAGCTGTTTTCTAGGTCATAGCCTCATAGGTTACCCTTTCTTTGTGTTTTCCCAATTGCTTTTGAGTTTTGACTTAGGGAGGATGAAATTTCATTATAGAAATGCTGGTGTGTGTAAAGATAAGCTGAAGTAGGCGTCTTCGATAATTTCTCTTCCACCTAATTTTCTTTATTTTTTTAAAAATGAACTTGCATCATACTCCTTGTGTTACACAGAGATTGTATAAACATTTCTTCAATTACAGCAAAGCTTCTCCTGGGAGATGCACTTAAAGATGGAACTCCCTTGTCTGTCAATCCGCTAGTAATATGGGCATGGGCTGGGCTCCTAATCAATGCAATCAACAGCATACCTGCAGGGGAGCTTGATGGGGGACGCATTTCTTTTGCTCTATGGGGAAGAAAGGTAGTTACTTTATTGTTAGTTGTTCAGGAGAGAGAAATAACCGGGTATTTCTTCTCTGAAATATATATGTGAATCTGAGAGGAAAGAAGAGTCTTATGAGCTTTTTGATCAATGCTACAAATCCCCAAGAATGTCCAGATTTGCTGGGACAATCATTTGATTGTTCCAGCTCTTACTGTTCAAAATTTCTTGGGGAAATTTAGGGAACTAACTAGTAAATCATTTACAGTTAGCCATGTGGCCTTAAGAAGTCTTTTCTTTGGTAAGGAAGCCTTACATTTAAACGGTAGCTTTGCGTTATCTATTGTTAAACTGATCACAGAGGTGTTCTGTGCAGTGCAAAACTTGCTTTGGGGCTGACGTATATCATTACAATAGAATGATAAATGAAATTTGTGAAAATATTAATGGTCTACATTTGGCAGGCCTCATATCGTATCACATCTGCTTCAATCGCTTTGCTGGGAATAGCCTCACTGTTCAGTGATGTGTCCTTCTATTGGGTTGTTCTGATATTCTTCTTGCAGAGAGGACCAATTGCTCCACTCTCTGAAGAGATCACTGATCCTGATGACAAGTATGTTGCTCTTGGCATTTCAATTTTGCTCTTGGGGTTGCTTATATGTTTGCCGTACCCTTTCCCTTTCACTAGTGAAACCACCATGGATCTCTAGTGAGGGCGTCCATATTTAGGAAGGCCACCATTTACCCTTTTTCTTATTGAGATGATTTGATGTAATAAAGTTTATTTCTTAAATATGTATATGTATGTATACCTATACTTGAGGAAGCATTGGTTTAGATCTTCAGAGACGGTAAATCCATTTTGGACATATCTTAAGAGCCCCCCCCCCCCCCTTCCCTCTCTTGAAAAAAGGGTTCTGAATGGCTTTGTGGGCTCTCAATAGAGACACGTCAGATAGAACTAAGAAAACATATAACTTGTTTCTTTTTCTTTTTTGTATGTTAAAGCTGCTGAATTGAGAGTAGCAGAAAAAAAGAAATTGCAGATTGAATTTTTCTTCGCCTTGCTCAACTTTCTTCGTATGGTTCCTCTTTTTCTTCTTCTTTTTTTTTTTTCCTTTCTTTTTCGGGGTGGGGGTTTAACGCATTTGGTTCTTAAGACTACGCAGTTTACTCAATTTCTGCAGTTCATGTTTGACAGTTCATCTTCCATTTTTTAAGTTTGGTATGAATGCAATTAGAATCGTATCACTAGAAGATAATTACTAGCGCAGTTGGTTGGCACACCTGTGACAATTCTAGACCCTTCTTGTGGACCTGTTCAACTCTTTGGTGATATTTATTCGACTTCTGTCTGGACAATTTTTAATTGTCCTAACATCCAATTAGTCATTTTTCAATATTCAAGCAATCAGTTTTATATTGGCAAGATCTTTCCATAGGTTTTAATTATAGGTTTATTTCATTATGAGTTGCACATGTACTGAAAATGGGGAACGTATCTTCTCGGTGGAGTCTCCATGTTTCAGATCACATCATTAATTACTCTTAATCAAATTTCAAAGAAGACATGTTGCATTAACATGTCAAGGGTGCCTTTAAGAATTGTTTAAATTTGATTACCTAACCAATGGTTGTGTTGACGTATTAAGTTTCAATTATTCATCCTTGTGTTTGAGTGAGAAGCGAGTTATCATTATCTATTCCTTTTCTTTGGGGATGGATAATCATCAATTCATTAGTATGTATTCATTAGCCATGAATATGCTCTGTTTTTAACCATTCTGAGAATGGCTGGGACGGCTACTCAATTTATCTGGATTCAACTTGCAGATCATTCTTGTTCTAACAAGTATCTCTTAACGTATCCAGGAGATGGCTTATAGGGGTGATGAAGCATAACGAGGCATCAATATTCTATTATGGGCAAGAAATAGAAACTCTTTTTAATTTATTCAATCAAATTTGAAAGAGCTTTTATATTTTTGGTGGGGAGGCTTGCCTCACGCCTTCTTGCAATTTTTATTTTTCTCATTTTCTAATAAGATTTAAATACTTTTTTACTGAAATTTTATTTATATTAATTCTTATGCTAATTTAAAGAATGGAGAAGGCCATTATCATTTAGACTACAAAAATTTCTATATTGGACAATTGCAGAATCAAATATATTCAAACTTTCTGCTAAAGGTATTACTTCGCTAGACTCTTCTTGTAGTTTATAAGGGGTTCTAGCTTCTGAACCCAAAGATTTCTTTTATGATGTTCTAACCCTGCACATAAAAAGGTCAAAGATTGGTTAGCGAAGAAGAAGATGTTAGAGATAGAGGAGGAAGATGAAGTAGAGGATCTTCGCATTACCAACATAGAGGCACAGAGGGAAAGGATCAAGAAGATTATCCAAAAACAGAGATTCCTCTATTCATCGTCATCCAACACTGTCAGTTCCAATCCTTTGCTCTTTTCCCAGAGGAGGAGTTCCAGTTTACAAGAGCTGATGAAAAGAGGAAGATCTCTACAAGAATTGCTAAAGATGGAGCCTGCTAGTTCAGGGACCTATTTCAAAGGTTTTAGTGGTAGAACAATGGTTAAGGCTACACGTACCAGGGGCAGTGATACAGGTGGTAGCTTTCATGGGCTCAGTGGGATTAACAGTGGGAGTAGTTTCATGCAAGGATCTGTTTCTTCTTATACTACAAGAAATCGGAGGTTGAGGAGAAAAAAGTCATACAGGATATTACCAGAATCTGCAATTTGGAGGCTCCGAGGCTTCACTTTCAGGTTCAGATTGAGACGACGTTTGAGGATTATGATATGTGGTACAAAGTCCTAATACCATTTCCAAACTCTTATCTGATTAAATTCATGATTTCTAACTTATTATTTTTTGGATAGTAAACAAACTATATTATCTTTAGATCAAATTCCTTCACCGTGTAAGAGATTTTCGCTCTATAAGGAAGACTAGGTAGAAATACTTACAAAATCGCAGTAGTAGTGACAGAAACATGCAATAACAGTTTAAGAATTATCCCCAAATCAGTTCAAAAGCCTTACTCAGGCTTCCTTGTTGAACTCTCGAAACATTCATTCTTTTCTGCTATTCAATAATTACTCCTCTACCTACTGAGTGTAGTAGTATTGTTGGTGCCTTATAATTTGTTACTATAATACGGCGTCATTAAGGTCTGTAATCCTCTGCTCATACAGAATGCTAGCTTGTAACTAAGTGCATCCTTCCCTATTTGAAAGGCACCATTGATCTAGCATTATCTATGATGCCCTCTTTTTTTGGACTCTTTATCTTTTTAAATTTTTAAGCAGACAAGATTAGCTTTTCGGATGATCTTTGTCCGTGACAAAGTTTAAAAGAAGCTTTTTGTGAAAATTTACTTCCTTATTTGATCAACTGGCTGACATTCTCATCAAGGGTCTTTCTTCTCTTAAGTTCGTGGATCTACGTTCCAAACTCAACTGCTTCTCTAACAGCCATGTTACTTCCTATTCTCTGAGCTGTACGTTATGAAATATATATCATGAAAACATGTTCCACTCCGTTCATGAGTGTGACTACTTGTCTTATACAAGGGATTTAGTGGTACAACAATGGTAAAGCCTGCATGTACTGGGGCAGATGAGAAAGATGGTAGCTTTCATGGGCTCAGTAGGATTAACAGTGGGAGTAATTTCATGGAGAAACCACTTCTGGCATGATCTTAACATGGAAAAAGGATCTGTTTCCTCTAATAGGAGTACAAGAGAAGGAGCTTGAGGAGAACCAAAGTCATAGGACATTACCAGAACATTACCAGAATCTACAATACGGAGGATTATGACCTGTGCTACAAAGTTTTGATACCATTTCCAAACTGGATCTAATTAGAATTATGATTTCTAATCAGTTAGGTTTATCGGATTTTTCTTATTTTTCGGATTCCAAACAACTTTTATTTTGGACAAACTGTATCTTCTTTACATAAAGTATAATCCTTCACCATGTAAGAGATTTTGATGTTATAAAGGAAGAATAGGTAGAAATACTTAAAAGAACAGTGGCAGAAACTTATATAATTACAGTAAGGAATTATCCTCATATCAATTCGAAAACCTTACTCAAGCTTCCTTGTTGAATCCTAGAATTATATCTTTTCTGCTATTCAATTTTAAGATGAACTTACTCAAGTATTGTAAATATTTTCACACAGAACACAATGATCTGATAATAACCTGCCAATGATGCTTCCTTCTTGAATTCTCAAATGGCGGCTTTGCCTATTCCAGAGGTGAATTCCATAAGTCTCTCCACTTAACTGTAGCAGTTTTGAAGATATCCATCTCGACATGGCACGATCAACTGGTTTATGGAAAAAACCAGGAATCCTGTTCCAATCAACTGGATAGAACGACATGGATGGCAAGACTGTGAAGTTATAGCCTGGTCTTCTTTTCCCTGCCCTCTCAACCACCCTTGAAACCAGGTAAGGTCCATTATGTCCCCATCTGTTTCCATCAAAAGTGAGGGAGAATTCTTTGATGAATTCGTATAAGAGAGGGTGATTTTTGTCAAAGATCAGAACTGCATTGTTTAACCTAGACCATTTACCAGTTTCTGCATCCATACTCTGTGCTCCAATTGAGTTTCTCAGACCTGAAAGCTTCTTAAGAACTATGAAATCTATATCCAAGTAGACACCACCGTATTTATATAGAACCGCAAGCCTAAGGAGATTGGATAAGTTCTGGGCAAGAGGAATCTCACCAGGGTCCTTGTTTCCCTTCTTCATCTGACGAAACCAAGCTTCAGCAGGTGTGTTCTTGAGAAGAAACAACAGGTCTGGTTTCACTGCTGCCACTCTAAACCCACGATCTCGTAGAGGTTTTAGAATTCTATTTCCATGTATTGAATCCAAGCTACCAGAGAGAATCATCAAGCATCCTTGAGGGTGGGCTTTGAAGACAGTTTCCAAGACCAAAATTTCTCTTCGTCCGAAAGATGTTGCTGGAGATATCCACGTCATGAACAACTGTACCTCACAGGTGTTATCAAAGAACTTGCGTGCTCGCTCTGCAAATTGTCTAGTCAACTTGGTTGACTTGAATACGTCGAAAGCTTGAAGCTTTCCTTTGAACCAAACGATCCTTTCTTTCTCTGAAAGATTGATTGGAGGAATTAGAGATTCTCTAGTGATATTATATGCTTCAGTACTTCTCTCTTCTTCGATCACTGAATAAGAAAACGTCGGTAAGGAAGCCAAGAAAACACCATTTTTATGGGTTACCTTGTTTTCTTTGTATAGAGATTGGAGAAGAAAATTGCAGAAAACACTAGAGGTGAGCAGTAAAAGAAAGAGTGTAGTGGCCAATGATATAGTGGAGAAAAGAGACGTTTTGGTGTTGCCAAGTAATCGTATATTAATCATGGCTTTCAGTAGGATTGCAGAGGAAGAAGAAGAAAGAAAGAACAGAAGAAAAAAAATGTGGGGGTTGGATGTTGCCCGCTTGACTTTGTTGGCCAAGAAAATTTTGAAGGTGATTTTCGTGGCAGAAGATTGACTCGGTAACCTTGACAGGTAGCCGTCAGTGACGTGTGCAGGTTGCAGAGAAGATTAGAAGAAAGAGATGGACATGTTGTTATTCTTACAGGGAGCTTTCATGGCCTGATCATGGAAGTTAAGGAGTAGGTGACAGAGAGTTAATCATATGGGAAGATTCCATCTTTTTTGTTCTTTCTCTAAGCCGATAAGCCTTATCGGCCTGGAAGCTTGCACTGTCACAGCTCCCACCATAAACAGGGTCCCCGGATCAATCAGCACGATTTTTTCATTTTTGGGTTGGTTCCTCAACATCGATTATTCCCTCAAATCCCTTACCAAGTTGCATAAATGGAGACTATTATTTTTCACAAAATAGATAGAGAAGGAATAAGCCTTAGTATGGTAAGTTCTGGTGATCTTGATTTCTTTCTATGTTCTCTCTGATCTCTATTTCCTTTTTTGCAATTGTTACGAGTGTCACTTTTTTTGGCAACATGTATAGTCTATTACTCAAGGGGTCTCTTCTTGGGGTATAATTTATCTGGTAATTAATTATTCAATAGTCAAAATAATTAAATTAGAACTGAATCTAATAAATTCCTAAAATTTTACATAATTTTGTCAATAGTTTTTTGTTGACCCTTAATTTTAGGAATTTATTAGATTCAATTTCTTAACTGTCACATGCCACAATTCTAAATAAGAATTATAAAGAATTATAAGGGGTGAGAATTGTAGATGATGTAAATCCCTCTCCTTGTGATTTGGAATTCATGATTTTCGAGGTGGGGCCTCTACTCTTTGTATAATGTAGAAGTAGAGTTCGATCGAGATTTCGATCTCAATCGTCCATTCCTCAAAAGTGAGATAATACACTTTCTAGAAATGGACAGTCGAGATTGAAATCTTTGTAAAGATTTGAATTTCAGCCGTTCGCTGCAAGTGTTGCACATTAGTTGCGCAGCACCCAAATTTTTTTTTTCAATTCTATTCATATTTGTTTTTCTTTATGGTAAAAATTTATCCTGATATTCATTTTTTTCCGCCTTATCAATTTATCTTGAATTTTAAAAAATTGTTCACAAGCACAATTAAATGTTTGTGTCCCCTTGCTATTATCATTAAAAATGAGAAAATATATTGACACTTATGTATGTGTGAAAATTGAAATCTTAGCTTCTTTTTGTATGCTACTTTCTACCATTTTGGTTAAGTTTGACCGATTCTTTCCAATCAAACCAATTTAAATATATAAAAGAATATTACAAGCCACCTTATATAGTCCATACCTAACTACCTTACTCGAAATCTTACCATTCAAAGTTTTAATAAAAAATCAAATATTCCATCTAGATGGATGCTACTGTGCATATTCCCATTAGTTCTCACACTGGAGTGATTTTATTCCCTTTAATAAATTATGAAATACCTTTTTTTTTTTTTTTTTTTTCCAATTTTGATATGATTTTTCAAATAGGGAACTCTTCAATTAAAATGATTCTGTTGTGTTTGGCTGGTTATTTATGCATGTTCTCTCTAATCTTTATTAGCTTTTAAAAGGAATTAATGCAATAATAGTTAATAGGAACAATAATTGATTTCGTTGCCCTGACACATTAGTTGGCCCCTTAATTTTAATATCTTGAACCAAGCAAGTTCAGCCAAAAAATACATATTTTTTTCTATTGAAGTATGGTCATGATGCATTAGTTTTGGATAAAAGGCTCTTCTTCAGCCAAATATGTCCCTCCCCCATGTGTCATAAAGGAGGAGAGAGTGGTCCATGTGCTTATCTTTTCTTTTGCAGTCAAGCAAAACTATGTTAGAAGGCTCCCTCATAAGGGTTGATGTGGAAGAGACTGAAGTAGCAGATTGAGATTATCCAGTTCTATCTTTACGGAGGAATTTTTTGTTTTTTGGTAATTAAAAGAGGAGATGCAGTAGCGGCGACCTAACGCCCCTCCGCTACGCAATGTTCAGACTTTTTATCGAGTGCAACTCATGCAAGCATTAACCCTGTGCACTACTAGCGCAAGCATTGGCCCCATTAACGGAGCCCCACCGGAGGCCTAGTATAGTCCATAGAAGCCGGTAACACTCATGCCCAGGCCAAAGAGCACACAATTGTCCAATGCAAGAAATAGAGGAGCAGAGGGGATTCGAACCTGGGACATGAGGTATACCAAACCACTTGGGAGTGAGCTTGTCAACGCAGAGTTGTTCTAGTGGTGAAACCAACACCCCTTATTGAAGAGGTCATGTGCAATGTTGTGCATAACAAAAAGATGTGCACAACTGAGGATTTTGGGTAAAACTGCTCTTACAGCCAGATTTTCCGGTACCTATTAACTTGATGAATGTAGTTGCAGTCTTGCAGATATCCGTCGGCTTGCTTGTGCTCCCATCTCCTGCATTTTCTCTTTTGTTCCAAGGAATGCTAACTATGTAGCTCATTTCTTGGCCCAGGAAGCCCTGACGCTTGAGACGGCGTTAGATTAACCGATTTCTACTATTTGGTTGAAGGAGCCTGTTCCTCGTCCAGCTTCTTTGTCTCCTTAATCGAGTTTTATACCAAAAAACAAAAACCTGAGGATTTTGGGGTTAAAAGGATCTCTTTTGCTTGTAATTAGATAGCAAGAAAGATCTTAAAAGACATTTTATGTAAATATGAACCATTTGAGTTTTTTTTTTTTTTTTTATTTATTGCATCTTGATTGGACTGCAAATACTTTAGCAGATATCTTAGCTATAGGGGCTACATTAATCTAAATCCATCTATAAGAATCAAACTATCCTAAACTGCATATCGAAATCAGTTCCAAAAATGATTTTAATGGGATTTACACAATTCCGTTCTAAAAACGGTATTGTTACTATTAAATTTTAAACTAGAGAAAAGAAATTCTTTTAAGCGAGTCATCAATAATTAAACTTCTTTAATTGAAAAATATTTTAAATTTAAATAAGTTGACTAAAGTAATTAAAGAATGAAGATTAGACTAACATATGATAATACACTAAAACTGGTTACCAAAAAAAAAAAAAAAAAAAAGATAATACACTAAAACTCCATTAAAGAGAAAACATCAAATAATTTAAGTCAATTTAGCTATTGACTTAATTTTGGTTAGAAGTGACGATTCTAACTTCGAAACCAGATCTTTATCCAGCTCCCCTCCCCTTTGCTTAGCTCTTCTGGCGGAGGATATTAGGGAGTTAGGCTCATCTTTCCTCTCGTGCTCATTTTGTTTTGTTCCAAGAGCGATAAACGCAGTTGCGGATGCTGTTGCAAGGAGAGCCCTGTCGATCCCGTGTAGACGGTTTGGCCTATTTCCGTTCCTTGGCTTCAGGAGTTATGCTCTCCAGTTGGCTAGGCTGTTTAGCGGGTTGTTTTTTCTTTCGGTTAATGAAAATTTCTTACCAAAAAAAAAAAAAGAAACCAGTTCTTTATAAGAATCCGATTAAAATTGCAATTGATTAATCCAAATCCAATAAATTTGATTAAATTTGCAATTGGTTATTTTTTTAAAGTAAATCAGTATATAAAAATTGATGAATCGATTCTTTTATTTAATTATTTTTTGAATCTATAGCTGGGTGTGAATATTACATACGACCATCAAGCCAAACATTTCAGGAGGTCAGCTCGGAATTTCGGTTGAAATTTCGATCTCAACCGTCGGACGGTCGAAATTTCGGCTTGATGGTCATGCGCATTTAAGACGCATGACCCAAGTCACACCACCATAAGTATCATTGAACTCGTTCCTCTTCAGTCTTCGAGGTACGATTAATTATCTTATTGTATTTTATTTAGTTACTTTTTTTTTTTTTTTGTTAATTTTCATTTTTGGATTTTAACTATAAAAAGCTCAAAAAACAAATAAAATCCATTTGGATCTGAATCGGAAGGGTAGATCTAATATTTGACCACAACTTTTGATCTTCACTATTTGCAGTTCAATGTTGCACAATAATTACGTAGCAGGCAAATGCTGGGAAAGAGAGATGGAGCTTCAGTGCTGCACAATTAATGCATAACACTGAGCAGATGGAATGGATGGTCAAAACTGAAACCTCGATCACCCAATTTGTTTTTTTTTTTAATCTTTTCAATCATACCTATCTGGAATGAAAAATATATATACAAAATGAGTGATTGAAATTTCGACCTCAATTATTCAGGAAGATCGTAGCCATACGTAGCACTGAACTTACAAACCGTTTTGACAGGCACATCCAAGTTGAATGAGAAAGCCGGAGAGCCATGGAGACTCTCCACGCGCCGCTCACCTCTCGTACTCACCACCTGCAGAGTTCTACCAAAAATTACAGCCAAAATTCGCAGCAACAACACCTACATTCCCTAATCGATGGATGTTATGACATGAAACAACTGAAGCGAATTCATGCTTACCTACTTCGTGTTGGCCACCTCTTTTTCGACCCTTACTCGGCGAGTAAACTTGTCACACAGTGTTCCTTTTCTCCCTTCTCGAGTCTCGATTACGCTCGAAAGGTATTCGAGCAAATTCCCCAACCAAATGTCTTCACCTGGAACACTCTCATTCGTGCATATGCTTCCAGTCCCACACCCAATTATAGCCTCCTAATCTTCTCAAAAATGCTTCATCAGTGTATCGATCCACCCAACAAATACACTTACCCCTTTGCAATCAAGGCAGCATCAGAGGTCTTGGCTTCGCAGGAGGGAAGAGTGGTTCATGGGATGGTCATTAAAGCCTCTTTGGCTTCTGATATTTTCATCATGAATTCTCTCATTCATTTTTATGCTGCATGCGGACATTTGGATGAGGCTCTTAAGGTGTTCCTGAAAATTCCTAAAAGAGATGTCGTTTCTTGGAATTCTATGATTACTGCATATGCACAAGCAGATTATCCTGAGAAAGCTTTAGAGCTATTTCGGAGGATGGAGCTGCATAACATAAAGCCTAATGATGTGACCATGGTGGGCGTTCTTTCTGCTTGTGCCAAGAATTTGGACTTGGAGTTTGGGAGATGGGTTCAATCTTACATTGAGAGGAATGAAATTGATATGGACTTGATTTTGAGTAATGCCATGCTAGACATGTATACTAAATGCCGAAGCCTTGAAGAATCTAAAAGACTTTTTGATAAGATGCCTGAGAAAGATTCCGTCTCATGGACCACAATGATTGATGGGTACGCAAAATCAGGGGATTTTGATGCTGCCCGTAATGTTTTTGACATTATGCCTTACCGAGATATTGCTGCATGGAATGCGCTGATCTCTGCTTATGAACAGAATGGCCATCCAAAGGAGGCGTTATCTCTCTTCCATGAACTGCAGGTCGCTGCGACTGTGAAACCAGACCCACTAACCCTTGTTAGTGTGCTGTCTGCTTGTTCTCAGTTGGGCGCAATGGACCTTGGTGGTTGGATACATATTTACATAAAGAAGCAGAGGATGAAGTTGAATTGCCATCTTACGACCTCTCTCATTGACATGTACTCCAAGTGTGGGGATGTAGATAAAGCTCTTGAGGTGTTTCTATCTGTGGAACAGAAAGATGTATATGTGTGGAGTGCGATGATTGCAGGATTGGCAATGCATGGGCGTGGTAGGGCTGCCCTTGAACTCTTCTTTCAGATGCAAGAGGCCAAGGTTAAGCCCAATGCCGTGACTTTTACTAATCTTCTCTGTGCTTGTAGCCATGCTGGATTAGTTGAGGAAGGTAAACTTTGTTTCAGTCAAATGCTGACATTGTATGGAGTTGCACCTGTGGCCAACCATTATGCATGCATGGTTGATATCCTCGGTCGTGCTGGTCTCTTCAAAGAAGCTGTTGAATTGATTGAAAACATGCCAATACCCCCAGGTGCTTCTGTTTGGGGGGCATTGCTTGGTACTTGTAGGATTCACGGAAATGTAGAGTTAGCAGAAAAGGCCTGTAACCACCTCCTCGAGTTGGAGCCTAGGAATCATGGAGCTTATGTGCTTTTGTCAAATATATATGCCAAGCTAGGAAAGTGGGATGCTGTCTCAAGGTTGAGGGCACTTATGAGAAATTCTGGGATCAAGAAAGAGCCTGGTTGTAGCTCCATAGAAGTTAATGGCAGGGTACATGAATTTTTGGTGGGGGATAACTCTCATCCCCTATCTAAGAAGATCTATTCTAAGTTGGATGAAATTGTTTCAAGATTGAAATCAATAGGTTATGTGCCAAATAAAGATCATCTTCTTCAGAATGTTGAAGAAGAGGTTGTGAAGGAGCATGCGCTATATCTTCATAGTGAGAAGTTAGCAATAGCCTGTGGACTTATTACTACAGACCACCCTATACCAATTCGGATTGTCAAGAATCTTCGCATTTGTGGGGATTGCCACTCAGTTGCTAAGCTCATTTCTCAGCTTTATAATAGAGAGATACTACTAAGGGATCGATATCGATTCCACCACTTCAAGGGGGGTCACTGTTCCTGTATGGACTATTGGTGAAGCAGTACTATTGGCCTGGAAACTGAGCTTCATCTAATACTCTTACAGAAGTTGACAAAACCTCGTGATCCGTTATGCAGGGATACCAGAAGCATGCAGCAGC